>NW_028301553.1:31057500-31357500 GCF_042242905.1 Orbicella faveolata
TGACCAGCAAAACACAGCCAACACACAAAACACCCACGAACCACAGGACACCACTACACCACAAGACACAGACGAACCATATGAGACCATTGGACACCAAAGTCGATTTGGTCACTGGCCTCACAAACAGCCTTAATACCAAAGAGATCAACCTCCTCTCGAAACGTCCTGAGTTTAGCCTTTCCCCCGGAGTGAACGCACACATTACATAGCATTCTACCGACTTGCGAACCAAATACGGTGGAAACAGTTCAGGGAGACAAACCCCAGAACCTCCAACATACCGACTTTCCTACCTATCCACAATCCAAGCACATCTGCAAACCGAATTCCACAGATGAGCTTGAATTCAAGCTCCGGAAAATCCATCAAGAACTCCATGCCACGCTCACAAAACCAGAGCCCCAAAGGAAATAATGGTCCAACATCAGCCACACAGACACTCAAACGGTTAAAGAACTCAAGAAGAAAGACCTCGTCTGCCTTCCCAGCGACAAAGGCACCGAATTCTGCATCATCCAAGAGAGCAGATACACACAAGTGGCACTAGATCACTTTAACGATTCCGACACCAACCAGAAGGTACCCCGCATGTCAGCCAAGACTGTACAGAACAAAGTCAACTGAGTGTGGAAAAGTATCTGCCTACACAACACTTCCCCTCAGTTTGTCCTAAAGAGTTTCATTTCCACAAACACCGACTTACCCAAATTCTATCATCTAATTAAAACGCACAAGACCGACCCGGACATCAAAATGAGACCAATCGTATCAAACATCAACGGTCCCACACAGCGCATCTCGATGGTTGCTTTCCAGAATCCTCGAGCCTACGCTCAAGAACATCCCAGCACATCTCTAAAACAGCCTCGAACTCATTAGACGCACATACAAGACGGAGACCTCAACAACAACAACAACTAGACACTACCATACCCGTGCAGCCTATCCAAGGAACCATTAGCAACACTGTCAACAGAATCCAGCACACAACACACCACCTTTCCAGACAGGACATCAATGATCTACTCAATGTGACGCTCCCCAATATGTACTTCACCTTTGAGGACCGCATATTCCGCCAAACCGAAGGCCTCCCTATTGGTCACAGCACATCAGGCATCTTAGTCATACTTTTCATGGATAAACTGGAAAGTATTGCCCTCTCTTCACACCGCCACATCAGCCCATACAAGACATATGTAGATGATATCTACCTCCAAACAACCAATGAGGAAAAGGCCGACGAAATCCATCGCGCCATGAACAACCTACTCCCTAGGCTGAAATTTGAGATCGAGAAACCCGCCTCCTCACCAGAAGGCCTCTCCCTGTCTCTCCTTGACTTCAAAGTTACACTCACGGAGAACAGCGCAAGCTCCTTTGAGTTCTGCAAAAAAACAGCGAAGAACCAGCTATTCGCGCACCATCAGTCAGCCCTACCTAGAAACTCGAAGATTAACATCATCCGTAATGAACGAAGACTATACAGCAGAGATGCTCTACCCAAACAACATCCAATAAACACAACCGCCCGTTTGACAACATCCATCGCCTCAACGAATATCCCGGACACATCATAGAGAAAACTAAACGCCATCACCAACTTGACCTCCAAACTGCAAACACAGGATGGTTGTAATTCCATTCAGTTCAGACCAACTAGATTACAAAATAATCCGAATCTTTCGCAAAGAAGGCCTCCCAGTACGTGTCGCTCACAAATCCTACACTCTGAGACAAGCCCTCTCTCACCATACCCAAAACACATGCACAAGAGCAAACTGCCCTATAGCAAACACCAACCTGTGCCTATGAAGAAATACGTGTACCAAGTCACCTGCAAGAGATGTAACAAATTTTACATCGTAAGCACCACACGATTTGTACATGATCGCATTAAAGAAACCTGAACATTACAACGTGTCAAGGGGCTACTAACACCCAAAACAGCCATGGTGTTGATGTCAAAATAATCGCACAAGAAAACGATCCTGTCAACTTGCGATTATTCGAGGAGTTCTACATCCGAGAGTGCAAGCCCGAACTTAATTCCCGTCAAGAATGCATCGAACTCAGAGACACTCTATTTTGAACTATTTTGAACTGCTTTATCACTCATACTCATTAACGATTGCCCAGTTTATCGTATATTATTTCAGAAAGAATGTATCGATCTCAGAGAACTTTTATTTTATTTTATTTCGTTTCATTTTATCTTGAACTGCTTTATTTGTAACCGCTTTATCATTTATACTCATTAGCTGTTGTCCGTATTATCGTATACTTCCATCACAATATATACATTCATTGTCCTTAAAATATTCTATCATTCGCGTCACCTACACCACTTTTATATCACACACTATGGAATATTTTCTTGTATTCCCTGATGATGCCGTAGAACGGCGAAAGCTTGGAATTAAAATACAATACAAAAGCTCAAAGCTTTAATTGAATTAATATATTTATGCTACTGAAGGACAACTTCAAACGTTTAGGAGAGACATTGTTTTACCAACGTTTTAAGCATCGAGAAGAGCGTCGAAAATACTCTGCTGCGTGACGTATTTTTGACGAACTGTGAGAGGCTTAAAATCAGTCGTAAAACACGGTCTCAAGAGCTTGATATATCTTCACAATGAAACCTAAAACTAAGGAGGGAACGGACAAAAGAAAATCTAAAATCTTGAACTAACTCAAATCGAATACTGTCAAACATGGGGCGTGTTGCCATCAGCCAAAACTGCGAATACGGGTATTTCCCTTGAAAGTTTCTGGAAAATCCGTAAAATGTGAAATCTTCGAAGTACGACCCATTCAACCGAAAATTCCGGGACGAAAATGGAATGGAATCGGAAATTCAAGGTAAGAAAATTTTAAAAAAATGGATGTACTTGTTTCCCGTGAATTAAAATGCTATATGATTTGTCAATGGAAATCAGTTCCAGAAATTCAAAGCGGATGTGTTAATGAAATGGAAAGTGCCCACCGGCGGTTTTGATCTCCTATGTTGAAAACGCAATGTTAGTAGTTGATGTTAGTTCGCAATGAGTCTGAGAAGTTTTTGTTAAGCGTTTCACTTCGACAAGGCATGGCGCTCAAAACGCGCGTAAGGCACTATGGGTTGATGACGTATGACATTCATACAATAGGTCAACGTATTGACGACGTAGTTATCCAAGTTCTGCTTAAAGTCTTCAAAAATCGAACGATTTCTGTAAACTGCGGGAGTTTCTTGTTTAATCGTTTCAGTGTAGTCTCGCCAGTATATCTGAATGTTCTCTAGTGACTTTGGATAAGAGCGATGCGTAGGATTGCCAGCAGTGACCGGCACAAACATCAGTGCTTGTCCACGGAATTTCAGTTCAACAGCAGAAAACAAGTACCTGTGTATCGACCACCAGCTTACTTTTTCGTATTGAACACGGTAAGGAAAAAGGTGTTGTATGGATTTATAATGGTGCGCGTTGAAAACACCATCAAACCATACTGCGGGTATCACTGGTGATTTTTTGGTAATCCCACCAACTACTTCTCTTCTTCCAAATGTCCACCAGGCACCGTGATGTACTCCATAGTTCAGAATTAACACCCACTACCGGCTCGTAATCTAGGAGCTATCGTTCTACCACCCTGAACGGTCTATGTTTCTTCATCTTTGGAGGAGTAAATTCGTTAAAAGTAAGAATTACATCTTCGTCTGAAAATATGTAGTAATGGTACCCTGGGGTTCTGGTTATTGCAGCAAAGTAAAGAACATTTCGTCCCGTTCCCCATCCAGTGTTCGGATCAAACAAATAGGTGATGTGTTATGAATTTTGATCCTGACACTTGTTTTGAAAACTTAACACTATAACGTCGCTGTTACATGTATCGGGATAGCCAATCTCAGAAGAACTAGCTAAGTTAAGAACAACAAGAATTTGATCGAAACGCATGCGCAGATTAGTTAGCGTCAAAGTCGACTATATGTTAGGTGAAAGATACAGTTCAAACAGGACTACACACGAATTTTAAGTGCTTTTCCTTGTGGTAGGACACAACATATCACACGGATGCGTTCTATCATTGCTAGTGTGATAAACTCCGTTCTCGAGTTCAGTTCCACGCTTCGTAGGGGATCGTAGCTATATTTCAGGTAACGTCAGTTCTCCCTTTTTTTAGTACAAAGAACGCTACTGTGAATGCTTATCGTCTGGAATGATTCAATAAATGTCGTCTGCTGTTTTATAGCTATTGTGTGTTTGCCAGGGTTCAAATAAAGAATGGAAACATATTGCTACCCCTTAGCAGCTTGTTTGTTTCTGCGTCTCTGAAAGAGAGCCAAACGTTCGTATTTAACCGAAACTTTCCCGCGTTAGTTATATGTAAAACTTGTAAATTTGGGACAAAAGAAACTTCGTTATTATTGCCGCAGACTCCGTGGCGCTTAATGAAACTGCCAATTAATTTTATTAGGCCATGAGGTGACTAGTTTCGGTCAAGTAATTGAAACACTCCTCAGTTGTATTACTCGATAGCATTGTGTATTAACTATAGTTTGACGTGGTTTTATTCTTAACACCAAAGATGGCAACAGAATAAGAACGCTCAATTCCGTGCCTCGACGTGATTATTTGATAATTAGATTAGTTCTTCTTTATGGGTGAAATGAAAATTTGCGTTCCTTTTCGACGTTTCAGTAGATATTTAACTTTTATATTCCATTTAACTCCAGAAGTGAGTAAAAAAAATACACATCTTTCTTATATTTTCGAGGAAACAAAGGTATCTTGTTATACCTCCCATCTCAAATACGTTTTCCGATAGGAGGAGAACGTGTCAGGTGTCTAGGGTCAAAACTCACTAACTCTCTAGGGAAACAACAACTTGAATTTTTGACTCGCACGTGGTCAGGCCGTGCTCTTTGAAACCACGGCAAATTTTGGGCCGTCGATAAAACCAGGAACATGGAACATTCCGGAACATCCCGGAACATCGAATAATTATCATAATTACGCGAAAAATATGTAGCATAAAATTTTAAAAAGTCAAATCAAACAAAAATAAACTGGTATCAGCTCGGAAAATAGAAACAAAACAAAAACATAAAAAAGGGAAAAAAGAAAGAAAAATGAAAGTGACTGCAATGAGTGAAGGCTAGCAACTAAGAAGAGTAATCAATTCCTTCCAGTCGTTCGCCATCAGTTTAATCACGTGACTGTCCTTTATTCCCAGATTTCGTTTTTCACAGAAAGGTAGTGGCGTTCGAATTCCTTAATCAGACCTAAAAGTATGGGTACACGAGTGTGATTTCTTTATTCAATTCATTACGTCAATACAAAGATATGCGTATACACGATTTCTCATGAAAAAATAGTTTCTCCATGAGATAGAAATAGAAACTCTTCGGCATCGAGTTTCTTGTCTAAACTAGTTCGGACTGCTCGACCTCTGATGACAGTGTAAACAAATACAAACACAAAATTTAAAAACATTTGGCGACGCGCGCGCTGTCTTGCGGGGTCGCTGGTCAAAACTTTAAATTCTCTAGAAATATTTGTTACAAGTGTTGGCGATCTGAAATTGTCGCCAACAGTTGAAATGCATCTCCTGGAAAATGTTTGTTCAGTACAAGTTAATACTTAATTAATTAAAAATACGTTTACCGGAGACTATAATCTATTCATCGCCGGTTCAACTTCACGTGCAGATCGTTATCTGACTTTCGATCAAACTTAGTTTTCTGTCGAGCCATTCGAACACCACCAAAGTACACCGGACATGCGAAAACCGCGCGTGAACGCGCTGCTCTATAAATCTTTGATTACCACTAGTTTATTAATAATAACTTGCTTGTTACTCGGGCTTCCGGAAAGGCCGAGTCTGCACTTAGTGGGTCATAGTGCCAGGCGTTCCCAGCGGAGCGGCGCGAAAACTGGGGATGATAAATAGCAACATGAAGATGGAATAGGGACAAAACTGTGAATACTGACTTAACAAGCGACTGTATGATGCACGGACAAACACCTCAGATGTTGAAGAAATCAGGGATCCAAAAAGGAGACGCAATGAATTACCTGGCATTCATCGTCAGAATAGTCCATGTTTGTGTTGAAAAACAGATTGCTGAAAAGCGACGTGACGCAATTGGCGGGAAAGAAGAGGAGCCTGCACCCATTGTGGTCAGCTGAATGAATACCCAACGCTCCCTACCCCTCTGCTACCGACTCCCCTATCCCCAATAATATCTTCTCATATTTCAAGCTGATACCAGTTTATTTTTGTTTATGTTAGTTTTAAAAATTTAATTTTACATATTTTTCGCATAATTATGATAATTATTCGATGTTCCGGGATGTTCCGGAATGTTCCATGTTCCTGGTTTTATCGACGGCCGCAAATTTGTGAGCCGGCCGGCGTCAAGCCAACGATTTCTTCGCAGTTTTTTTTTTCTATTTCTGAGTTGGGAGGGATAACAAAAGTATCAAGTTACAAACGTTGGCGTGAAAAGCAAAATTGTCACATTTGCTACTTCTGCATATTGATTGAATTTAAAATGAACGAAACTCGACGTAAATTACCACAATAAAATTTAAAACCGAGTTGACAAACGGTAATTGTATGTTATTTTGGGGCCTTGAAAGAAAATACAAACATTAAACATACACACTGCTAAAATTTTGTCTTATCAAGTTTTTGTCTGCTCATATTCTGCAAAGAGGAAAAGGCCTAGTTGACTACCAAAGGAGAGAACGGCAGGGGTGAGGACCTGTCTGACTACTGTATCAGAGCCGTAAATTGCACTATCACACTATCTGAGATTGTATCACTAGTTTACCTTTCTTAGCAGTTGGCAAGCAATCGAGACCCAAGAAAGCTTTGTGAAAAAATCGAGACTACGAGACGTACATATATTCGCTAACAAAACGAAACTGCCAGACCCGTGAAGTTCGACGAAAACTTTTGCGAGAGCTATGATTTTTGAAAAACGATGCGATAGCCCTCGCATGTTCATACAGATGTCAACTGATAATCACCAAGAAATCTTTAAATATTGGTTAGCATGTTGAAAACATCATGCGAAAAATTCTGGAGGCCACACTTGAACATTGCAACTCTTTACCTACGTAAAGACTTAGACATGTTACGGAAACAGCCGGTTAAACAGAACGCGGGGTTAACTTTCATGCGTGCTTTGTATTCCATCTATAGAGAAAGTCTTCTACCATACTCGAAACATGTCCTACCAATTAAGTTATCAGAACTTCAACAATCCTTACCTTTTCTGTAATTTGCCTGTCTCCCTCCAATCCCCATGTTGTAAGACGTGTAAATGAACAAGATGACGAGAGTGAGAGTAAAGAGCAAACCTACGAGTTTGCCTCGCGTTAAAAAAAGGCATTACGGATACCGTTTGGCTTATAAAAGTCGCTTCAGCACGCACGTCTAAACTAAAGCAAACTCGAAATATTTGAATTTCAATTCGAAAATATTGCGCGACCGTAGGGCATGCAATATTCGCATAACCGTGACAGCGGGGTGGAAAATAAATCATGCTTTCAAAACTGTCCTACTAATCAATTTAGACAAAAACCCGTTTGAAATTGCCTTAGCTGTTTCCAATGGGGGATGGTTACCCATGGAGGTAAGCCAGATAGATCTTAAACAACAGAATTTATTCGAATTTCGGGCTGGTAATATTATTGCAATATCTCATTGTCAAGTTCGGAAGCAATTTAAAATTACTCTATTCAGAATTAACAGCAAAATAAACTCTTAGTCTCGTACGCCTATATAGGTCACTAGAAGAAAAAGAAAATAGATAAAAAACCTTCATAATGGATTCAAAGTGTGATTGCGTCCAAGTGAACAAATAATTTGGACAGTTCCCTCGGAAAATAATTTGAAGATTGGATTTCAAAAATTCTTCTGTCCGCTAAATTTAACACGGACTACGGTTTCGTCCAATTTTGCGTGCGTTCTCCCCGAAATGTTTCTTATCCAAACGTTTTTCAAATTGGACAGTATAAAGTTATATTAGATACACATTATTGAAGAAACGTTGTCGATGGAAAGGTATAAACCACAAATGATTCGACACTGTTTTTCTAAGAAACTTGAGAACTAAAGGTCTGTGAAAGCGGGAAATGTTTGGCGACCAAACATCATCAAACATTGTTTGGTGACCAAACATGATGATGTTGAGGTGAGTGGCGAAACGGTTAAGACATGTTTGATCAAACACAGATCAAACTCCACAAGCAAAGAACTATAGGCCACAAATTACCCAGCACTCACTTCGCAGGTTGCGATTCAAAGGTTCAAATTAAAGAAGTGTACAGCGGCTAAAATCCTTCTTGAAATATTAGAGGAGGATGGAAAAAGAGAAAATAGAGAGGGAACATACATACATAAACTTTACTTCTATTCGGATATTTAAATAGCGCTGTTGTCCTAGTGTCTCCGAAAAACACTTAATCATAAAGAAGGGAAGACCAGAGGCTGGATAAGGAGAAGAGAAGAGAAAGGATACTTCAATAACATCGTACAGGAACTGATGATCGAAGATACTCCAGGCTACCGCGAAATGATACGAATGACTCATGACGATTTTCTCGAGATACTGAGGCTTATTAAACCTGACATAACTGCTCGTCAGGTAACTGGTGGTCACAAGACTTTAAGTGCTGCTGAGCAAATGACAATGACAATACGATTTCTTGCCACTGGCGAGACTTACAGATCCTTGAGCTTCCAGTTCCGAATCTCGAATTGCGCAATTTCTTACTTTGTCAACGAGGTGTGTCAGGCCATAGAGAAGAATCTTACGAATCGTATCCTTTATCTCGCTTATATATTATCTTTTAAGTGATATTACTTTGAAAATACAACCCATAGGCATGCATTTTGTTCCAATAGATCAATCCAAAGATCGATCCGCGGGCATACGTGGCACGCTGAAGACATACTTTCAAGACGTCTATGGGATGTATGGCTTTATTACTACCTTGGTTATGGTATAATTGAAGAAACTGCAGGTTTGCTAGAAATGTCCGAGTAAATACGTATGCACGAGTAAAGTGAGGTAACGGCTAAGACCGGCCGGAGTTGCTTCTCACTGCTTGGAAATATCTAGAGGCTCTTAGCGTTCAAATTGTACGCGTGTGAACGTCAATCATTTATGAAAAGGATTCATAATTTTATTTCATTGTAACATCATGGAAAATCCATGGATTCCAAAGATCAGTGGCTCTGAAGTTAAGATAAACGCTTGAATAACGCTACAGAGGTTACAGAACTTAACTTAACGAGCTACTTTTAGATATTTAAATAAAAATACTTTAAATAAGTTTTAATAGTAAAAGCCCATAACAGCCATTGCGTAACAATGTGTACAAGTTTATTTACAAAGTATCACCTTACCTTACCTTACCTTACCTTACCTTACCTTACCTTAAAAAGAATTAAAAGAGCGAACGAATGTGAACTTGAGTGCATCCTATTTCTCGCCAAAGAATAGATCGTTTTCACTGTCACACAATAAAGGAAGTAAATCGAAAACCATTCGCTGGATTAAGTCAAGAAATTGTAATGTTACAGGAAATGAATAAAGAAGACGCCTCTACAAGCTTAGGGTGTCTGCGTTTTCCCAAACTTCAGATATTCGTTGAAATATTTTGCACAAATTTACAGAGCCCAATATGCACCGCCATATTGGTGTAGCTTGATAAACCAATATGGCGGCCGGAAAATAGTGGAAATTACTTTGCTCAGAGAATGGCGACTGATTATCTGTACTGAACAAACAAACATTTAAATAAGCACTTTTCCTAACACTTAAACTTCTAGAAGGGATAAAAACCACGACATAAGAACATATATTCTTTCACAAATTACGCGATCGTAGCTTTATCTCACACACTACTCTGAATAACTCCAAAAAACTCTGAAATTCAAAATGCGTTGGTTTCCAAACGAAGCACGCTATTGAGCTGAAAAGTTGTAAACAAATATAAATTTAGCAGCCCTGATTTATGCCTGAGAGGATGAAAACTTTGGTGGCTCTTTCGTTTTGGATTTTTGAACGTGATGATGTCACGCGAAAACGATCTATCGTCGCAACCACAGTATAACGCCAAGTTTCACTCATTCCCAGTCCTGACCCGATTCAATCATCAAAATATATTGTGCCCCTCCCCAGACTCCAAGAGCGATTTATATTTCCGGACGAGGTTAAAAGCTTTCTCTCTTCGCTTAACTGTCCTGAAATTTTGTTTTTTCTGTCCTGAAAATTTCCTGGAACCAAAACAAAAAACAGAGCTTCTTGAAGGTAGTTCCAAGAGGTATTGCTCTTGGTGAGGCTTTCCAGTGAAGTGAAGCGGAAATTACAATTAATCCTCTACCATTTTACCTAAATTTCTAGAATGTTTAACTAAATTAAAACCAGCCCTGTGCCTAGTTGTTCAAAAGGTAGGTAATGCTATCCACCAGATAAATAAGTCAACTGCTCTACACTTGGGGATCGGGCCTTTGTTCATGCTGCACCTGTTTTATGGAACTCGCTGCCATGAACTATAAGAACAAGTAGCAGCCTCGCCATTTTCAAAAAGCAACTGAAAACATTTCTTTTTAAGAAAGCTTTTGACTTGTGGAAATAGTTTTAAAGTTTAGCATAGTTGTTGTAACAGTTTTAAAGTTTAGTGATTTCCATTTATTCATTTATTTTAACTTAATGTAAAGCGCTTTTGAGTATGTTTGTATAGTTCTAGCGCTATACAAGTCTATTATTATTATTATTATTATTATTATTATTAAATCACTATCCAATAGATAAGTCTTCCCAAATCAAACCACACTATTCGCTGCATAGTAATTTATGGAGTGGATAGTGTTATCCACTTTTCGCACAACTCAGGCCAATGATTGGACGATCAAATCCAGTGCAGAAGACTTGAAATGCTCTCCTCGCATGATGTCGACTGTTGATGTGGGGAAAGGCGTTCATGTTGTTGTTGTAATTTTCATGGCGTCTTTCACATCGACTGACACCAGAGTATAAAGAGGGTACTCTGTTACACGCTGCACTGTGTACTTGAGGGAATTCAGACCGTCCGTACTCATTCGCTTGACAGAAGTTTTAAGGCTAGCAAGGCTGTAGGTGGATTGAAAAGAAATATATCTGTTAAGATGGCCTGGGACGGGATGAAGTGGAATGGGACGGGACGGAACGGGATGGAATGGGATAGAATTAAACGGGACGGATGGGACGCGATGAGATGGGTTGAATGAATAAATGAATGAATGAATGAATGAATGACTATATGCGTGTCAATGGTATTTAGCGTTAAAAAAGCTAATTGGGACACTATTTACACATTAAAATATATCTTAGCTACATAAAGTTAAAATTATTTACAATTTAATTCGAGCAAACCTTAAGTTGGTCTTACACAAATATCTCTCCCAAAAAAAACATTTTTCGAAACATAAAAATTCTCTGACCATTCTCCGACCTTTTGCAAAACGTATTTTGAAATGATTTTCCTCTAATTGCTCCTTGATTTGCGTTTAAATTATAATTTAACAGTAAACAACCCTAATATACTACACTAGTTATGCCTCTCTTGAGCTTGCTCGTCGCAACTTCTTTGGATTTCTTTACGTAGAGCCTTGCCTTTAGATTGCTTTGCTTTAATTTTAAAGTCTTGTATGATGTCCTTGGCTAAAGAGAACGAGCGAACCCTAAGGTACAAATTTACAATACTGTGTAGGACATCTTTGCTAACATTCTTAGTGGGAACCAGTTCAGCATCTGAAACCATAGTTTGGTAGTTCGATACCACATCACTATCAGTGACTGACTTCTGAGCTATTCCAGCAATGTCCACTCGTTGCAATCTACCAGCAACTTTCAAAGTTGACTGTCTGAAATAATGTTCAGTCCTAGAAAATATGAATTGTGCAGACTCTGTTATAGGCCAGAGACCACCGCGGTCCAAACTGGAAACCAGCCTTTGTGAGTCAGAGCCATACTCCAATTTCCCAGCTTTGAGGATAGCCATTGCCTGCTGGCTTTCATTTGAAAACTTTCTTGCACACTTTTTGTGAAGATTGTGCAATACATACCCACCCAAATACTGCAGCCCAGCCTTCTCTTTCTCTGATAAGACAGTTTTGGATGGAACAACACTGTTGTCAGGAGATGACTTCATATGCTTGCAATGTGCGAGCATACTATCAGCCACTCTAATTGCTAGCAATGTAGCTGCATTTCGGGATAACCCTCTAAAAAAGCTTGTAGATTTCAGTGGAATCTGGGCATAATATTTCTCATAACACTTTTCTCTGTCTCCATTCTTTAAGTGTCCATCAAACAGTATTTTAAACACGGAAAATTCCTCAGTTTCAGTAAGCTCTCCGTACTCATAGTGCTTTAATTCGTCTCGTAAGTCAGGGTGGAAGACTTTGTTTTCTTTAACCTTTTTCACAGCAGCATTCACAATCTCAGCAAGAACCACTGGCGTTAAAGGCAATTGTTGTTGTTGATCGTTGTGTTTAGTAGTTCTGTGCCTACGGTAGCCTCCACTAGACTTGTATTTTTTCCCGCAGTCGCTGCATACAATGACTGTCGATTGAATCTACAGTGGACACGGAAACACAAATAAATAAGGATACGGATCCATAAAGTGTTTTGATAAGGTGAAGCATTTGGATAGTAAATCAAGACAACTATCACATGCTTTGCTTAAAACGCTGTAATTTAGAGCAAAGTTTCACAATAATGCCTGTACATAAGCTAGCATAAGTTGTTTTTATTCCTTTTCATTGCAGAAACACTTACCGATTATCTTGAACAGACAAACTAGAGGTTGTTTACATAGCAAACGAGCTCGCGTTCCACTCCAGCCGAAACAAAAGCAGAGATTTTCTGGATTATTTTGTACTTACATCACTTACTGAGCTTTCAAACTGCTTCTCCAAGTCTTCATCGCCTTCTAGGATATCCAAAATGGCTTCGAAATCTTCCCCGAAGAGGTAGAGATCGTTCATACTGTCCGCCATCTTGTTTGAGTGTGCAGGGTCAGTATCACGTGACGGGTCAGTTCAACATTAGAGAGCCGCTATTGTCTTGGTCCTTTGAAGTTCGCCGAGTGTCCTAACCAGTCTCCTCTACTAACTGTGGTTTAAATTACGAAATCTGCACACTGGTAGCTATACTTTAACATAGCAACGCCCCTAGCAACGGATGTTTACAGTCCAAAAGTACTTATAAAATGGATTCAATTTAGTACATTTGAATTATACTTGACAGGAATTCTTTAAAGATTTGTACTTATGCGAATTTCTCTATCACTATGGTCTGCGATGGTAAAGGATGGAATTAGATGGGATGGGAGAAGACGTGACGGGGAGGGGCGGGACGGGATGGGATGGGATAGAATGGGACAGAATAGAATGGGATAGGATGTGATGTGATGGGATGGCATGGGATAGGATAGGATAGGAAGTAAAGGTATAAGACAGAAGAAAATGGGATGAAATAAATCGACAAATGTGAAAGCTTACAGTTTGAAAGGTAAAACCATTCTACTTTCCTTCAAATGTCGTTTGTATTGAATACGACTCAGGATGAAGATATATCTCTCAATGTAAGAGGCATAGATAACTGTACATACCGATTTGGATTGGCCCCAGTGCTGCGGAAGTGAAAGGTTTTCAACATTTTGTACCTGCCAGCTTGCATGGATGGTCGCATAAGCTTGAGCTCCTTGGCAGTAATTCTGGTAAACGAAACATGTGTGGTTAGAAACCTTGTTATTCATCAACTTGCAGTTGATCAAGATAAATTACATTAGCTACTGTAGCGATTTTGTGAAGCTGAAGTTTCGATCGTAAGCTCTTCGTCGCTGAAAACAATGCATGGAAAAGCCGGATTTTTGCGAAAACGGTCAAAAAGAGAAAAAGAATATTAAATGAATTTCACAATCGAGTTGTTATAGGAAGTTGAAAATCGTTTGCTTGGGCCCCGTCCACGCTTCGCCGGAGAGATTTGAAATCGCAGCTTTCACGAAAAAAGAGCTTTTCGAAAGCGTTCTTCAACCGGAGAAATTTGAAAGCCCCAGCTTTGCGATTTTAGTGTGGTGGGAAAACATTTCGAAACCGGAGCTTTTCAAAAACGATGACGTCCTGATAATCATGTGATTTTAAAACCCTAATCCTTCAGGGCGCACTCAACCTATTCTGCCGTCGTTGATCGTTGCGTGTAGTGTTTGGATGGGAAATTAATCCGTTTTCGGATTGAGAAAACGCCGTTTTCGAATTTCTCCGCCGTAGTGTTGACGGGGCCTTGTACCCTCCTCTCATGTGTAAGACAGCAAGCGACCTCACTGATTTGTTTATTAAAATACACTGATTATACCTTTTATAAAGGTCGTCATCTTCTCCTCCCCAGCCCCAAAACTCGTTTGAAAAGCCATTGATAAGTTCAAAGTGTTCCCTCGTAAAAGAACCAGCTCCTCCAAAAAGACGTTGATATGGCAGACTGGAAAAAACAGACAATCAGCTCATAAATGAGCAAACTATTGACTTTCACTCAGAAACTTCATGGCCAGAGTCAGCAGACATTACTATTTTTGTTAATACTGGAGGAAATTACTGAGTTGTTTAGGAGAATCCGTGTTCATCTTCCACTGAATGTGACCTTGTGTATCTTGTGGTTGTCACTCGCAAGTTTTTCTTGAGTGGGGCAGGGATGGGGGGAAATTATCTTAAACTTAAATCCAGTCTCGCTCTCCCCAAAGTAATGAGTTTAAAATTGATTCAGTCAAGCACTTACTGGTAATTAAATTTATCGACAGCTACTGACAAGTGTCTGGGAGATGAGGGACAGGTGTATTCATTACGATCATCCTCTGGTATTAAGTCAACATCGTGAAATACAAAGCAGTCGTATTGGTCAAACTTCATTGATTCGTTAAAGCCAATGTTGAACAGTAATGCACGGTTAAACGGTGTATTTCCCGCCTGGTGATGAAATTATTCATGTTAGCCAATGTTTTCATTCATATTGTAGGTGACAGAATACCAACAGGCCTTCTATTTCTCAATCCTTCGAGTCGGAGCTTGCATGACGCAAGAACAATATTCCATAAAAAAATTCATCATCCATTTTGGGCAAAAGCCCAAGCCAGAGTTAAATATTTATTAATATGTTCATTTTTTTAGTTTGCTTTCGAAACATTTAAACGGAAATTGTCCGCCAGAGATGCATGATTGATTATGTAAGAAATAAGATTTCTACTTAACAAGAAATTGTTTTTTTATTATGCAATGTTAGCTCTCTTCTAGAACAAATCATTGTACTTTATATCTCACAGATGGATCAGACCTTTCCAATACTTTTTTTTCACAATTTGTCGCATCGAATTTTTTCAATATCTTACATTCAACCCACAAAAAGTCCGCCCCCGATTCCAGTTCTTATATTTGGAAAAGAGACATTTCCAAATAGATCACAATTATTACTCCTGGTATAGCTAATGACAATTTTAGTTATTCTACGTAAACTTACCTGTTCTACTACAAAGATTCTGTAGTCGACATTCTGTCTCTTCAAGAAAGGGTGCATTTGTCGAACAAATATTGATAGCTGTTCATAACGATTACGGTATGGAATTATTAAGGCCATCTGTGGAGAAAGTATCTCTTCGTTAACAAAGGACAAATAGAAAACCTAACTATGTCGGTTTTACCAACCGACACCTGTACTAACGCGTTATCGAACACACAAGCTCCAGATCTTCGATTGGCAAACATATGAAACAACATGGAGTCGAGAAATCAACTATCGCGGACAATTTTTCGGTCCTCAAAAAGTGCCGGAATAAACTACACTACTTTTTGTTGTCTAATCACTCTGCAGTGAAACGAAAACAAAATAATTTCTAACTTAGTATAAGTAAGAAAACATCAGCCATATAGGAGGGTGCATCTCGTTTATTGATCAGACATAAATTGCCCTAGGATAGTTATTAACACAATAAACGTAATAAACAAAAACACGGAAATTTACTAAAAAAAAAAATTTCCAAAATGAACAGATCAAAAGCGGAGATGCCGTCAAAGTGACAACTCCTAACGGACAAACTCCTTAAATATTAAATTCTTAGCCGAGCATAATTACGTAACCTGCAAACCAACGAATCTACATACCAGCACAAAACTATCTTAGAATAACAACGTGAAAAATTATATATTTACGAAAAGTTGTTTTTTCTCAAAATCTCAAACAACTTTGACATTCAACGATTTTTATTCTTGATAATGATGTTGGATACATCGAAACGTCGAATAACGTTACCCCTGACATTTCTTCTTAAATTACAAAAACAGGAAAAATATTTAAGATACACTGTAGTATGCACGCTCTAATTGGTCAATAGCTGCGTTAAGGTACGGCTATGTCAACACGGAAAAAGTCGTCTATTGCTTAAATGATGCACGCTGATATCACTAATATCACCCTTAATCTCTGCAAAGATATACTTTACATACAGCAGAATCCAAACATCCTTTAAAAATTCAAATTTATAGTTAAGCTGATCAAAAAATGAAGAAATTTGGATAGATACCTCACCTTGACTCTGGCTTTGCATTCAGTAGGTTTCCAACATCCGCCATTACTGACCCAGCCGCCATGCGCAATAGCCATTTCCTTCTCTACTTCTTCCATTCTAGGAATCGACTCGTTGACATATACATGGCCCACTGAAATATAATCAATTGGATATATTTTGAGCTTATAATATAAAAGTGTAAGTTATGTTATATTTTTTCTCAATTATGGACTAAAAGATTGTTATTAGTATCGGCGAAAAACGGCTCTTTGAGCCGCTCTTGTATAACAAAATATGTTAGGTTTAGAAACATCAAATTTCCGCGGGCAACTATCAGGCTGCTCCAAGATAAACACTCTATTGTCATTATTTCTCACCACCAAATTTTCGTCCGCGATCCAGTTCAAAAATCATATTGAATTATTTTTAACTTTTTTAGAGGAAAGGCGTGAAAGCCAAACGTAAAATTTGAAAGTGTAAAAGAAACAAGACAGATTGTTTTTGCTATAAGCCTGCTTTTTTACAGAAAAATTTTTATGGACGAGTGCTATCCATCCGGGTATTTTCCTCCGACAAAACAATAGAGTGTTTCTTCTGAGGAAATATCGGCTGATAGTTGCTCCGCGGAAATTTGATGTTGAAGCAAATATTTAATGCATTCTTTCGTCTTTATTGCTAGTGGTGAACTATAATGGCTGATAGTGTACAATGGTCTAACCAAACAGATTGCAGCATTTGCATTAGTATAACAGAAGAATTTTACTACTGGCTGATAGTGTACGATAGCTTAGCCAATCAGATTGCCGCCTTAGCGTTACCATACTGGTAGAATTCAACTAACGTATCTTATAAATCACCTGAATGATTATAGGGATATCAGTGTACTAGACAGAGACAACGTTTGACCATGTCTGCGGGCAAATTAGTATGTACAGCTGTATTTGCCCTCTGAGCATCCCACAATAGCTTTTTGAAACAATAGAATTCAAAATGGCCGCCGTATCGCCGTAAAGATCCATTGTACTGTTTGAATGAGGGATTTTGAGACAACAGTGTTACGCATCACTGATGCATATTAACCGTTCATTGAAATGTTTGCTGAAGAATACTGAAATTTCAGCCCAGTTAACCTTTCGGTTGCTTTCTTCAAGTTAGATAAAATGTAAAACTCTGAATTATGCTTTAAATGCAATAATACGCTCAAAATGATATATATATATATATATATATATATATATATATATATATATATATATATATATATATATATATATATATTTAATGTCATCGTTCCGAGCGAAAGTAAGTTAACCGTGGCGAGCTGCAATTGAACCAGAGCTTTTAATCAAATACAAACAACTCGTGATGGCGTTGATGGGGCAACACTGCCTTGCGTTTGGTTAGCCCATGCGACTTCCGGCGATAGCGTGACAAAACAACCTCAAAGAAAGTGAAGAATGATCATCGCAGTTAATTTTCCAATTTAAGATATTGGAAAGAAGAAGCCTGAAAAAATCAGGGCTTCAACGGGATTCGAACTCGTGACCTCCGCGATACCGGTGCGATGCTCTACCAACTGAGCTATGAAGCCACACATTGGTCTTTGACCTCGCTCCCAATGTGTGGCTTCATAGCTTTCGCTCAGAACTTTCGCTCCGAAAATCCCGGTGCAAACTTTTGCATATTTAATTTTGTAAGTGAAAATGTCGTGCGCGTGTAAATGGTCCTGAGTCATGTCGTAGGACTGTCGTAAGATTGTCTTACGCGACAAAGTCGTACCGTGCATGTAAATCGGCCCTTAGAATAGTTTTTATCTTATTTGCATCTGAATTAGTTTGTGTAGATTAATTCATCGACAGAACGCAGTCCATTTTGGTCCGAACGAGGCGGCTGAAAGCAGCTAATAAAGTGAACTTTAAAGTAAACTAGAATATAATGTTGAGAAATCGGGACTCACCTAACGTCGAAGGACTTTTAGGACATAAGTTCTCTTCAAGATCTTGTACTGTTTTGCTTCCATCGCTCGTTACTCCAGCCTTCGCTTCACCTATATTTGAGCTGTTTTGTTTGAGGTTATCGTGAATTGCTACTGATCCATCGGCTGAATGATTAGTTAAACTGCTGTTGGAGGTTCTATTTCTGTTATTGTTATTATCAATCGTCAACACCGTCGTTTTGATCTTCTGGTCGGAGTGCTTTGAGCTTGAGCTCTCTTGAAGCAAATAAACTTTGTCGCTCGCTTGTATCGAAGAATTTGTTCGCGACGTATTCGTTGACGTTACGTCAGATCCAACAAAATCGTTTTCAATCTTCAAGTTCAGCGTTCCCAGATACTTAATCTCCAGTCTCGGAGTATATGAATATCTCAGAGAGTAGTAAAACATCGCAATGATAGCTAACACCGCGATGAAAAATGTACAAAGTATGAACGTTTTTAGCCTGCTTATAAAACTGACCATTCCTCCGTCCACTGATGCCTCCCTCGTATAAGCGCCCTCGTCTTCTAATAAATTTCAAATAAGCGACCCGGCCGCTAATTCGAGAATTTACGGTATGCACTACTCGATAGATTTGAAATTCTGTCGCCGGGTTGCTAATGCTGTGTTTAGACTTGAACGGTTTACCGAGGTACCAGAGTTTACTTACCTAGGTAAACATTTTCCTTGTGTAAACGCCAACTGATACTTTGGTAAATGCCGCAAAAGACAAAAGAAATTTAACCAAGGTAAAAGTTGTAATTACCCTGTGATCAGGCATGGTTACAGTTGGTAACCAAGGTCAAGATGACAGATATATCCGCTTGTGGCGGCGTAATATATCACTTCCCGCGGTGAGCAGATTGTGCAATTGCCGACAAAGCAAAGCGTTTCTTTTCCAGTTTTGACTAGGTTACCATGGCAGATAACGTGGAAAGATTGGATCGATCTTCTTACGGCGAACAATCCGTCACGTAAAAGAAAGCATTGTATTTTTCATTCTCAGTATTATTTACAACTTTCTCTAGACAAAGTTCGGTCCTTTGTTGTGTAATTATTGTCGATATATTTTCCCACCAGGGAGGATGCTGCATATACAACGTATCCACGTTTCTACGCATATGACCATGCATACTCTGGGTATGATAAAGCAGTTGAATTTTCGCCGCAATATTATGGAATGAGGTCCTCGCCTATGAAAATGATGGCACCTCAATTTGCTCCTGTTCCGCTGCGGTGGGATCCCCGTCCAAGTTCGAATTTCATGACGTTGATAATGTAGCGCGCGCGACTGTTGAAAGATCAACTTGAGTTATTTGACCCGGTATAAACACTGGACGAATGTACCAAGGTTAAGTAACTTGACCTTAGTAACTGTTTACCTTGGTAAAAGCTCAAATGTAAACACAGCATAAGCTGCTAACCTGAAAACTTTACTAAAGCCCCAGTCCTCGATCATTACTCGATCTGCTAATTAAGGACGTTCGCAAGAAAATTTTCTACTCGATGGATTTTCTTCAAACTTCTACTGCGGACAGATAATGAATTACTTGTTTCAGAAATGGAAAAAAATGGGGTCGCGGACTTCGTTTCAGAGATAAAGCTAAGCGTGTGGAAAACTAGTCTAATTTTGAAAAATTGGCGCGCGTAAATCAGCATGGTCTCCAGGGTTTTTAGCTTTAAATATCAAAGATGAATCAACGGAGACAAGCTATACTAGTAACATTTTGTATAAGTGAGTCCGTTGCGTTAATAATTCCAAACGTTGCCAACGTTTTCACAAAACTTAACCCTTTAAGAGGCCTTTGAAACCGCCGCACTGATAAACGAAGAGCTAAAATTCGATGGTACATTTTGCCAAAACTTCAAACTTCTAATCGATAGATTTTCTTCATTTTTTCGCTAAACATAGGAAATCGGTAGAGAAAATGATCCATCGAAAGAAAAATAGGGGTCACCGAACGTCCAAGGCAGGCAAAAGCTATAGCGATGGCCATCTACCCTATAATTGTTCATTTTATTACTTAGCGTGCGCTCGATGCATGACGTGGCGTGTGAATTTGCGTGCGCAGTAAGAATACGCAGAAACAATTAGCGCGAACTTCCTTGACGAAAGGAGACGAGATAATATTCAGTTCTGGACGGATCGAATTGTTGTTGGTGAAGATGAAGGCGAAGAAACCGTTATTGCTTTTGGCTCTTTTAACTACTGGAATATTGCTAATCAAACTGTACACAAAGCAAATGAAGATGAATCTCGACGCAGGTAAGGGTTTAATTTGTCTTGTAATCAGGTAGTGTGCTCAATATTTGAATCAGTTTCTAATAAGGACATAAGGATCGCACTCAGGTCTTGTGTTTCTTATTCCTACAAGTCCTCAGCTTCAACAAATCGTTATGAATGGTTCTGGTATTCAATTTAGCACGCAACTGAATGCAAATAACGCGAGAAACGACTCCCACAGACACCTCACGAGCTGCATTTGATTTTCATATAATGAGCCAGGAAAAACAAAAATTTCGACTTTTCCTACCCTGAGAATCGCACAATAATTCTGCATAATTCTGCACACAACAGGCTGAACAATTAAATTGCTCTCAACTGGTTAAATTTGCCACACAGCCGTTAGTATACGTTTGTCTCGCGTCCATTGGTATTTGCATCCCTTCTACACCTTCGGCACTCGCCAGTTTCGAATTCACTGAAAATTGTCCAACTGGAGGAGATTCCGCAAACAGTGCTGAGCTCGAGTGACTGAAATCCGATATGCATGATTCTGCTGTCAGGAAACGCCTTCTGGTAAATTTACAGCTACTTTGTATACACGCACCGCCATTTACAATCCGCAGATCAGTGATTCGTGAGACACATAGTGCTCGGTTACTTGAAAGAGCTGGCACACTCCTGGACTAATTGTGTGAGTCGTGCGATTTGAGGTGAGATGTCAGAAATATTGATGCAAATGTCTCTTGGTCTATCTACTCTTGAGCCTAAAGTTTTGAAAATTTAAGGGGGCTCTGAACCCTATGTACCGATTTTTTTAAGCTTTGCCAAAAGTTGCGTCTTATCATGCTTGCTAGAATTTGATAATATTAGAAAAATTCACCGTGCCGTTTTTGAATTATAAACCCCTAAAGTTGTAATTAAGGGTGTTTTTAGCAGGTCATGCTGTTGCTATGGTAATCTATGGTGTCATGAAAATGAATAGAACGTGATGATTGGGCAGTTTTTTATATCATGACTGTACCATCAAGTGATAAAGAGTGGTTATAATGGCCCATCAAAATCTAACTGCTGGAAACTGTTTTTAGCCACCTTAAAGTTGTGAGTGTACGTTTTTGTACAAGTTCGTTGAGATGTTAAGATCGAAAGACTCAACAGCCACATCTCTCGTCACATTTGCACATACAGCTGATAGATGACTCTCAGTTTCGGCGGAAATTTCGTCCTCGTCGGCGCTCTATCTTCTTGGCCACTTCTGAAACTTCACTAGTTTTAGCTTCGTTACCGGCGACTTCGACTTCTAATCGTTTCTTTGCTGAAAGACGGCTAAAGAAGCCACTAGTCTGCTGCGACGTAAGGACTTCATCAGGTTGAAATCGGCGTTCCCCCGCTTGGTCTCTTACCAAGTTCATTGCTTTAAAAACTTCCTGTGGATCGCTTTTCAGTCCACTTTGCTCCCCTTTTTGAAATTGGTCAGTAAAGAACTCGGTTTGTTTCTTTATAAAACGCACCTTTTTCTTAATTGTCTTCAGGGCCCAACCCAACGGAAGAGGCAGATTTTTATCCTAGCATATAAAGTGAGAATAAATTAGAAGAACATCAATTCTTACAAGCCGTAAGATTACTCATTGTAATCGCTTACCTGATCCGACGGGTACGAGGTTTTTCGTAAGTGCTGCAAAGTAATTCCCCTTTCTGCTGCGGGTACTTGTTTGGATTCCTTTTTGTGACCGGAGACATCCTGAGGCACAGAACATAATCTACTAACTCTTCTCCATCCGATGTAATGGATGTAATGGGCAAACAGTCATTTCCGAAAAATTGACGGGCTTCACGAGAATCCCGCTTCGTGTTAATATAAGTTCCATCTCTCTCTCATCCTGAAAACTGTGACAAACGCTGGTACGTAGCTTCTGATATCCTTGCTGCATGATGACAGCGATACTGTCTGAGTGGACTGATGCTTTGCTCGTTACTTTGTACCACAAAAGCCACCAACCAGATCAAGGAAAGAACAAGACATTCTTTTTCTGCTGGAGTTAAAGCAACCATTATCTTTATGCCTTTCACCGAAGATTATTGTGCTTTTGCTTTATCTTTACTTTCATTAATATAACTGGTCACATTTGTTTCCCGTGAAAAAAATGTATCGTTATTTCGTTCCATAGAGTTTCACTGTACGGTTAAAATTTGTGACATTTGTTAAGTCTGTTTGTTTGCTATATCTGTTTCGTTCACGATGGCAATATATTTGTTTAGACTTTATTTATAAGGCAGAATGAATTGTTAGTTGATCTTGTTACGTGACAGACTATCACATGACGTGTGCAGGGTTTGGCGGGTTTGGCGTGAATTAAAAATGGCGAAGATGTCCTCTGCTAATTAGGCAGTGGTTTAGTCAGGAAAGACAGGATACTAAAAATATCACCATACCTTGGTAAAGAAAGGCCAACTGTATATATTTATAACGAGAGAAGTCCTGCTGTTGCATTTTAGTT
Source organism: Orbicella faveolata (assembly GCF_042242905.1). Taxonomy (NCBI): domain Eukaryota; kingdom Metazoa; phylum Cnidaria; class Anthozoa; order Scleractinia; family Merulinidae; genus Orbicella; species Orbicella faveolata. Next base: position 31,080,800 of record NW_028301553.1, read on the forward strand.
CATGCAAGGACTGCCTGAAAACTGCGCAATTTCCAGCTCGCACGCACTGATTTTCAACCATACTATTCGTAACGGTTTATTCTCGTTAAAATGAGCATTTACACAAAATAACCTCATTTACTTTAAGTAGTACTTGCAGCCACCTGTAGACAAAAAATGGCACGACACGAGGACCCATCCGCGCTACGCCGGAGAAATTCGAAAATTAGGTTGTAGAATTATGTCAGAAAAATTGTAAACTTTCAATTCTTCGATTACTGTCAGTATCGAAAAAGAATACAACAGACAATAGACTGGTAGACAATTTGTGGATCTGACAATACATATACATTTTTTAACGTTTGTCTAAATTTTTATTTTCTTTTTCAGCGAACGTAAAGCCGCATATCTCATTGACCGAATTTATGTAATATTGAAAACGGTTTCTTATCTTGCATTTTAATAATTGTTAAAAATTCGATTTTAAAGAAAACTATTTGTCTTCGGATTCCTATATACGGCTGGCGGGATATTTTGCCTTCTTTACGGCCTACGGCTAACGGTTAAAAAAATTTTCTTACGGTTTAAAGAAACCGTAGAAATTAATTACATAGTGCATCCTAAAAGATACTTTGAAAGCTAAAATTAGTGCATGGTGTTTTGTCATCAACACCCAAAATGAGGCCACAATCCTTGATTGCGAAGCGAGACGACAAGCATTCCCGACCTCATCGTATCCCTCCACCAGAAGTTGCCTCCACACAAATGATGTGTAACTGTCAAATCCTTTCTTTTTTTTCCTTCTTAGTGCAAATTTATGCCTTGGAAGCGATAAAAGAGGATTCAATTGCACACACTGTACAGGTATGGTTCTTAGACTTTTTACACTGGTGGAAACGGGTGGAAATAAGTGTGGTTCAGAACGTGCAATTGAGGGTTACTGTGCATTGATTTCGGCATGTTGTGCATGGTTGGTTTGGAAATTGAGCATGACGGGAATATCTCTCTTGATCTTTCTCATCTCTTGCACAGAGAAAATTAGGTTGTATATTAACTTTTCCAAGACCAGTATAACAAAGTTGAATTGCGTCCCTTTCCTAAAAGAAAATGACATCATTTTCCTCTCACCATAGTTTCAAATTGTAACTTGGTAGAAAATTGGTAATTAAAGGCTTTAAGGGAGCTACCTAACTTCACCGTTTGGACATAGTTTAGCTTAAATTTTTAAGTTCTTCGTTTGCACTCCAGGTTAATCTTCTCCATCCTTTTCCATCCTTGTTCCTTTATGGTTCATTATTATTTCTGTGGTGTTTATCTATCTGAATAAACTTTTAATATTTCCAGAATTTCTTTCGATTAAAGGTCAGTTTGTTCGAGGCCAGAATATCTCAAAATAACTTGATTGAGCTCTAAAAAGAACGCCCAACTTCAACTGAACCAGGAAAATCCAGCTATTTTTGTATTTCGACTTAAATACTCCAGGCATGGTGTACGTCACACACCGTATCTTGAGGTGCTTTCAAGTTTGAATAATCTGTGATTGTTCCGTTCTGGCTATTGTATTACAAAATGACATAGATCATATCTGCAATATGTTTCCATTGGTTGGAACTGAGACTAACAAACTACTTAATTCATTTCTTCTTCATAGGAATCATATATTCTCAACACTCCAAGAGAGTTACGACAACAAGAACGCAGAAGGCTGGTTGAGAAGTTTTGTCAAAAGACTGGACACAATGCCATGCCAGACCCTTTTCACTTGGCAGTGATTCCTTCTCTCAAAATACTATACTGTGTAACACCTAAAGCGGCTTCCAGGCAGTGGAGGACAATGCTGTATCACTTTAACAAAGGCCTAAGAGGGAACTTGCGATTGAATTCATTTCCTCCTGACCAGCAAAAGCGGATGTTGCAAACATATTTCAAGTTCACGTTTGTTCGTGAGCCGTTCGAGCGCATTCTGTCGGCGTACAAAGACAAGTTTATCAATCTAAGGCAGGTATCCGTAGACCGCAAAATTCGTGAATTTCACGGCAAAAAAATCCTGAAGAACTTCCGTCCACATGCTTCAAAGAGTGCACTTAAAAAACTCGATGACATCACTTTTCGTTAATTTATTCAATATTTAGTAACCAAAGGAAGCAACAAGAGCACGCCTGTTATGGACTGGCACTGGGACAATTACGTCAACATATGTGGAATGTGTGCCATCAACTATGACTTTATAGGTCATTACGAAACTTTTGATCAAGACTTGGCAGATTTCAAAGAGGCAGCAGGGGTATCGCCTGAAGTGGCAGAGAGATTTGATGCTCGCGCCAACAATAAATCCGATACCGCCTCCTTATTGGTCAGTTATCACTCGCAGATTCCCATAGAATGGATCGACATCCTTGGTCGGTTGTTCAGAGCCAACTTTGAGATGTTTAGTTACGACTTTCCGGGACCTCTTAAGAGTCTTTTTGAGTAAAATGAGGGCAAGAAAATAACACATTGAAGATACGACAGTTTGATCATTTTTAACTTTTCTCATCTTTTCTCCTCTGATTTGGTGGCATGAACTATATAACAACTGAGCATTCTACGATATACTTTGGGACGTGTTAGCCATCTTTGGGCTATATAAGGAAAATTACTAGTAAAATCATAGCGACTTGAGAGACCTTGGGCAACTTAAACTCGGCGATTTTTAGGCCTGACTTAACCCACATTGAGGATGCGACAATTTAATCATTTTTAACTTTTCTCATCTTTTCTCAGGCTCCTCTGATTTGGTGGCATGAACTATATAACAACTGAGCATTCTACTTTGGAACGTGTTAGCCATCTTTGGGCTATATAAGGAAAATTAATAGTACAATCATTGCGACTTGAGAGACCTTGGGCAACTTAAACTCGGCGACTTAACCCAAGTAACAGAGAAAAGCCATTGTAAGGGGATCTACATACAACCACAAGAAGACTTGCTGGTTAATAATTGCCTGATTTCGAAATACACTAGACTTCGCTCCATCTTTACTCGACTTGATTATCCGATAACGACCATTAATTCCACCATTAACAAATTTACCCAGAACCTTTCAGCCGGTGTACGTGAAAGACAAGTGGAAGACAGCCGTGTCTTGCGAGTTAGTCTCCCCTTCAAGGACCAAACATCAGCTAACGCGGTTAGAAGGCAAATGGGCGATCTCAATCATAAGATTGGCACTACCCTACAACCAGTATTTATTAGCAAGAAACTGGAACAAGATCTCAAGCCCAAAGAAATCAAGCCTCCGATCGTAAATCAACAATGCGTGGTTTATTTATTTTCCTGTGATCTGTGCGATGCAGATTATGTCGGCTACACAGCCCGACACCTCCACCAACGTATTGCTGAACATAAAAACTCGGCGATTGGAAAACACTTTTTGGAAGCCCACGGGGACATAAGGCTCCTCAACGAAAGCCAGTTTCGAATTCTCCGAAAGTGCCAAGGGAAATTTGATTGCCTCGTCTATGAGATGCTTTGCATAAAGGAACGGAATCCAAGCTTGAACACGCAAACTGACGCCATCCGTGCAAAACTCTTTGTTTAATTTTAAACATTTTAGCACATCCACTGAACTATTGTTTTACTGACTATTTATACATTTTTTATCAACTATCATTTTGACTTGATAATGACGTTAGCTCAACGTCGAAACGTCGTCGTTTTTTAAACAAAAAATTTTTAACTTTCTTAATATGCTTAGAAATATGTTATCGCAATTTTTTATAGTTAAATCCAAAGATTTTCCTCTTCCTTTTTATAGCACGTTTCATGATCTCAATAAGGAATGATAGGTAGCATGGAAGAGCGAATTAATTCGAGAGCATAACTGCGAAGTGGCTTGTAAACAAGAAAATGATAATGAGGCCCTTGTAATAAGAGCTACCGGATGAACGGCCGTTTCGCACAAAACGCCGACGCACTATGAGGACTCTTTTATTAACTTTAATTTAAAAAAAAAAAAAAAATTATATAAGATTTTACTTTCATTTTTTGGGAACTGTTAGATTTTAAAGCGACCTTTTGTTTTTCTCAAAAAGAAAAATCCACTAAAGTAGTACTCTCAAGATATTGTGTAACCTTAAATAGTCTTATAAAACGACAATGGCTGCGGTCACATCTAGGCTACTAACTATAGTTAAGACAGGGATGACTATAGTTAGCTATTTCGGTAATGTGACCGCTTCGATTCTCTGTTCGCTCTAACTATAGTTAGAAAATTTACGCCTCGGTGATCCAAAACAATACAGACCAACTATAGTTATACCCAAGCAGGGTTCATGGGTTAGTCTTAGTTTACAAACATACAACCAATCAGAATGTGACATCACGTGGCCTATTTTTCATAAAATTATGGGCTGTAACTTAACGAAAGCCAGAAATGGAAAAAGCATGTCGAAAATATCAAAATGGCCAAGTTTGAGGCCCCCATCATTAAAGAATGAGATTTCATGACAGCCAAATTTGATGTTTCTACCTTGAAAAAATTTCTACCTTGAAAATTTCCTTATAATACTCACTTTGGAGGGTGGTTGGTTGCATCTTTGATATGCCTTAATGTGACTGCGCGATGTAGTTAGTGAGTTCATGTGCGCCTAGACATCATTTGGCTGTGTGACCGCGCGATGCGCTTCCAGTCAAAGACGCACATTTCACCCGTGCTCACCATAGAGTCTCCAATAGCTCAGTGGTTAGAGCATCCGACTAGATCACGCAGGGTCGTGGGTTCAAATCCCATCTGGAACTCGGATTTTTTTCCGAGTTGAGGTTTCTACCTTGAAAAAATTTCTATCTTGAAAATTTCCTCAAGATAATGTTTTGTTTTAGTGTTGGTACCTCTTAGGTTAAGCCACGCTCACAAAGCAGGATCTTAGGACCTCTTAGGGGTTCTTTCAAAATTTCCTACGAGCGCCATGTCCTATTTATATAGGATTTTCTCCCACTCCGGGATATTCAGTCTCACAAGGCAAGCTTATAGCAAACCAGAGCAAATAATCCCCTGTCGGCGCATGCTCAAAACGAACCAATCAAAAATAAGATAAATGTGAAATTACTAAATTTGAAGTCACGCTAGTGCTCAAATGACGAAGTCAATATTCCCCCATACAGAGCTCCTCGTATTTTGTTCCTTTGATAAATCATCAGTTCCTGGAAATTGACTTCAATTGCTTCTGTCTGTTTCAGGGGTTTCACTCCAGACAATTAAGACAGCAAGAACGGAAAAAATTGATTGAAAATTTTTGCAAGCGAACCGGGAAAGTTCGTCTTGAAGCACAACCTCTTCCTCGCCATGTATCGGTGAATGAGAGTCTTAAAGTAATCTATTGCATCACACCAAAATGTGCCAGTCGAGAAATCAGGCTGATGTTGTTTCCAGGAGTTCGTGGGATAAACGTACCGAGGTTATGGCCACTACCAGCAGACAAGCTCACCACGATGTTGGAAACATATTTCAAGTTCACGTTTGTTCGTGAGCCGTTCGAGCGCATTCTGTCAGCGTACAAAGACAAGTTTGTTCATCTAAGACGAGTAGACCACCCAATTCTTGAATTTCACGGTAGAGAAATTCTTAAGAACTTCCGTCCAAACGCCACACGGCAAGCGTTAACGAGGCTCGACGACATTACTTTTCGTGAATTTATTCAATATTTAGTAACCAAAGGAAGCAACGAGACCACCCCAGTCATGTACTTCCACTGGGATAATTACGCGAATTTTTGTGCAATGTGTGCCATCAAATATGACTTTATAGGACACTATGAAACAATGGAGGAAGATCTAGCAGACTTGATAGCATCAGCAGGCATATCTGGAGAGGACGCAAAACGGTTTGCATACAAGAAAAAAGCTTCGGATACATCTGCCTCGTTACTTGAGTATTACTCGCAGATTCCTTTAGAATGGATTGACATCCTTGGTTGGATATTCCGAGCTAACTTTGAAATGTTTGGGTATAGCTTTCCAGGACCTCTGAAGAGTCTATACAAAGAAAGAAAGCTTCTCGGGCCCAAGTCCTTTCGTCTCTCTGTTAGCCCCGCCGGAAAAAACAAATGATGTGGTGTTCTGAGTACGAGATGTCCTTCAAACTAACTGGACAATGGTTGTCATTTTTGTTCCTGTAGTTCAGTCGGACCTTTCCATTCCTGCCTTCGACAGCCAAGGCTCTTCTTTCATCGTTCCCAGAATCTTTCATTTCAATAACTTTAGGAAGATCCTTGAACAGATATGAATCCGTGTTGCAATGTTTCATATCGTCTTTCGATCAGTCGAGCCCATGACTTCACGTCGGGGTTGCCAGATCAAACCAATGTGAAATTTGAACAAGGCTCCCTGTATCTTCGTTTCCACACCAGTTTGTTCAATTTAAATAATAATTTATGACTAACAGCAAATTATGACCAGCACGAGTTAATGAACCAAAAGTATAGCACAGTTCATACAGCAGTTGCTGATTCCACTGTGACTTCAGTGAAAAGTCATAGTGGAAAACAGCAATTTTTGAACCTTCAAGATAATCGGCTAAACGAAATTTTATTCAAGAAATCAGGAGTTCTAGATATGGAGAACGGGGGTAAAATAACAATGTTTCAAACTTCTGGTTCTAGTTATCGGATAGCTTCTATTACTAGTCGCTGTACTGTCCCAGAAAGGAGCCCGAGCTCCTCCTCGAAGACCCCTCGGGTAGGAACGTTGACTGGACTCGACTGAGCGGCGGAAATCAAGCCTAGTTATCGGAAGGTACAAGATATCGGGATACCACTTAGTCCAATTCAGGATCTCTCTGTCATGCAAGGATACGCTCTGTCGATAGAGAGGGTCCCTCCCTCCTGTGAGCGTAGCGTTCTGTGACAGAGAGGGAGCCAAAGTTAGACTAGATGCTATTGTATTTACTGATTTACTGGCGATATATCGTTAATGTTGAACGTGATAACACCTTGAGGGTAACCATTTTGCAACAGGAGCTTTCTCAGCTATTTAATAGCGACTTGCAACAAAGATGGTGAAGAGCAGATTCGGAAGCATCGATAGGTGACTGTGCGGATGAGGTCGATTGTGTACTTACGAAGTGTGAATGAATCCCACTTACTGTAGAGGCCTGTGAATGCCTTCTTCCAGTAGACAGATGTGGAGAAAGTGTTGTCAGGGCAGCGTTTAACAAGGATGTCTAAAAATTGAATCTTATTGTCTTCTTCAAATTCGATGGTAAATTTGATGCTATCATGTCGACTATTTAATAGAAAACTTAAAAACTCATTAGCATTGTCTTTGCTGTCACACATGGTGAAGGTGTCATCTACAAATCTCAATCAAAGTGAAGGAGAGAATCTGCTGCTCATCGACCATTTTTCTTCAAAGTGGCGCATGAAAATTGGTTGGTGGAAATTGGCTGAAGTATACCAACGAGGTAGAAAGCAAGATTGCAAGTGTAGGTGTTCACGGAGAAAACAATAGGGTGGAAAGGGCATCCGGCCTTGTGAACCTTTCACAGACCATAGAAAACAGCTAAAAGAGTTTAACAGAGTAGATGCAGAACACAATTTCATCATTATCCCTGTGAACGGGGCGAGGGGGGGGGCAGAGGCAGGGGGAGGGGTATATCAAAAGGGTTTACGTAAATGTTTCATTGAAAACCCAAATACGCACCGGTCATAGATATGTTAACCAAGTATAAGGGGCGTATACGGTGGCACAGGAAACAATGTTCAGAACCACGAAGCAAATGTCTCATAAGTAAACGTCTCTAAAATTTTCCTGTAAATTTCAATTAAAATGTGCAGAATTGAAGCCATTTTGTAAGTACTTTTGGGCTGTAAACAACCGTTGATATGTTAAAATATAGCTACCAGTGTGCAGATTTCTAATCTAAACGTGAATCAAGGAGTAATTAGGGCAAAGTCGTTTCAAATATGTTTTGTAAATGGTCAGAGATGTTCAATCTTCATGTTTCCAAAAAAAGGTTTTCTGGGGAAAAATTTGTATCTGAGGGTATAAGACCACCTTAAAAAATAACGATAGATTGGCCTGCTCTCAGCCAATCACAATGAAGTAATTGTGCCAATCATATGAAAGATGTATTTATTTCGTTTGTTTCTCGATCGGTTTTCTTGGTACATCTTCGAACGAAAGAGATCCCCTCTCCCCGCTTTTGCCCTAATAGCCACTCTCCCCATGTCAAACTTTTTGTCGTGACTTCAACGGTAGCAACACTACTTTGTACATCTTTTCACGTATTTTTTTTTTCCCGTTTAATCATGGTCAAACAATTCAGAAGATCCTCAACAGTTTTCTTCTCGATTGTCGAAGGATTTCCTCGAACATAATGTAATCTTTATTCAGTAAACAGATCTACCTTGATCAGTTATCTGTCTTTATTTTAAATCTTCACTCGGTCTAACACAAACAGCGACATGGAAAACTAAAATGCGAAGACAAACACAAGAAGATCAGGTCGTACCATCTGCTGTAAGATATTGATAAGACCTTTGATCTCCGATCATGATCTCTTGATGTAGCTTTTTCTTAAAAAATTAGGCCATAAAAGTAACCAAGTTTACAAAACCGCAATGAATTAAGGTAAGCGATCCTTGCTTTTTTATGTTGGTAGGCTCTATAAAGATTCGTTGCAATCCTCGGTAGGATTGTTGGTACACAAAATGATACAATTCACGAATCCTCGAATTAGCGCCTGCCCTCAAACAAGCGGCCCCTTCGGATAAGCGCTCCTCTTATCGAGCAGAATTTATTATAAGCGCCTCCCCTCGAATAAGGCCCCCCCCCCCCCCCCAACCCCCAACCTCCTCCCCTCCCGGTCGATGATCAGTTCAAATTATTGAAACGTCAAGTTTGGAAAAATAATTACAAGCAGGAGTACCAACTTTGCCGCTATTTAAACTTTAAGATCAGTTTTGTATGCTGTGTACAGCTTAAGTTATCGTTTACTCGTAACTGTTGTGCTTCAAAGAAAACTATCATTTTTTTATTTTTTATTTTTTATTTTTTCATTTTTTCATATTTCGCTACGAGTTGGGAAAAATCAAATAAGCGCCATTCCTCGATTGTACGGCACCTCGTATAAGCGCTTCGGTCGCTAATTCGAGCTTTACGGTATCCACTAACTCGATAAATTTGAAATTCTGTCGCCGGGTTGCTAAGCTGCTAACCTGAACCCTGACTTTACCAAAGCCCCAGTCTTCGCTCATTACTCCATCTGTTAATTAACTAAAGGAGATCAGACAATATTCAGTTCTGGACGGATCGAATTGTTGTTCGTATATCGATGAAGGCGAAGAAACTGGTATTGCGTTTAGCTCTTTTAACTACTGGAATATTGCTAATCCACGCAGGATACGAACTGTACGCAAAGAAAATGAAGATGAATCTCGACACAGGTAAGGATTTGTTCTTGGAATCACGCAATGTAAACCATATTTGAATCAATTCCAAATTAGGACTTAAGGATCACACTCTGGTCTTGTGTTTTCTATTCCCATAAGTCCTTACCTTCCAGAAATCGTTATGAATGACTTTGTTATTCAATTTAGCATGCAACTGAGTGCAAATAACGCGAGAAACGACTACCACAGATATCTCACGATATTTCTACCTTAGGACACAGGCTTAACAAGTTTAAGTTCATGTTGTCCTCTCGTTCTTTCTCACCGTCTGAGAGCGACGAAAAGCCGCTCTAAGTCAAATTTTCGCGGACTGAGGAAATAGGTGGAAAACAAATTTATTATTGCCCTCTGCATGCAGTATGACAGTTGTAGTTAACTGTTTGTTCGCTATTTGGATCTCGACTTCTCGCAAAGACGCTGTGAGAAAGGCATACAGTTATTCTTCAATCTAACGCATTCAATGAGATATATGTAATTAAAAGCAAGTAAAGGAAAAAAGATTCTGATCAATAGCTAGTTTGTTGTCGTTTTTGTTTCGTGATCTTGAAAACACTCTTTATCATGAGAGTACACTAAGTCAAGAGTAATGGTATGTAAATTTCTTGCTTCTCATTTAAACTGGACCGTTACAATGGTTGTAATTAATAATTAAAGACGCTAGTTGGGTTTTAAGGGTTTTTTAGAAGCATGGAATAAACGTCTTTCTGATCCGAAGCCTGGAAAGGGCACTGTGTTAATGATAAGCATGACTTTGAGAACACACTGAAGGAAACACATCATGAGAAAACTAATTTAAGTTAAAGTAATCTAAGTGTGAAGCTGCTGTATTGTTCTGATTTGCACAGCTTAAGGTGAAAACACTTAAAAACACACCATGTTTCAAACATTTTTTCGTGGCTAAGCGTTAACTCCAAACCATGGCAAAGTATACATTCTTAAAAAGCTCAAAGAGCAAAGATTATGAAAAAAATATTTGTGTACCCTATAACTGTATTGTAACCTGACACTGGCTGATTAAATTTGCCACCTGCTGGGGAATGCCAGGGCTTACTTGAGAAAAGATAACTCCTACTAGAACTGATCAAAAGGAATAATTTTTACATTTTACAAAAGAAGACAAACAGCTTGCTGGGATAAGCATAGAGATTTTTGAAACGTTAAAAGCACGTGAAATGATGACCAGTTAAATCTGATACAGAAAATCTGGCATACGTTTCAATACATAACTTTGACAGAATGCACTGGATGGAAAAGTTCTATGCTTATCCCACAAAACGTACTAAAAACAACAAATCCTGAAAATTTTAGCTCAATTGAATAAATCCTTCTCAAGATATCTTTTCTAGAAGGCGAAAATAACTCGTTTTGAGAAAACGAGCTTTAAACTTACAGTAACAGTACTTGTCAAAATAAAACTTCAATACCTTAAGATTCGAGTTCCGTAAAAAACAAAACTTCGAATTTCTTCCAGAATTTTAGGTTAAGTCCCGCCTTAATGCTGCATTTACATTATATGTTAATAGCACCATGAAACCTAGACCTTCATCACAGCATGAACCTAAAGCGAGGTAAAATTGCTTCTCCAGTCAAGAAAAACTGTTTAGAAAATTTTCTTTCCATTTTTTTATTCCGGTAGGTTCCGACACAGAATACTCATTAAATAGTTTGTAATAGTGTTTACAGCGCATTTTAGACAAGGGTAGAGTACTATCTTAGGATAAGTAGAGCAGATCAGGAGTTGAAAAAAGGCATTCACTGGAGATTGGAGTTTGCTGTGCAGTTCGCTTCAGCGAACTTGGTATAGCAGAAATAATTTGAAAGTATTGCAGGTAATTGACTTTAAACCAAATTTTTCATTGAATTTGTCAAGAGATAAGAATTTTCCGTCTTTACTTTAAAAGAGGTCTTGCACAAAATAAATTCCACTCTTGAACCAAGTTTTCCAAAACAGTGTTTATTGATTAATTGTTATGTCCTTGTTGTTCAATTCCATAATATAAATTTCCCTCTTGGTTTTCCTCCGTATGCACTGCTCAATTCTTGAAAATATCCTAGCAGTTCGTGATAAAACAGGGGGAAATTCGCTTCGAATAGATGGACATCGTAGTTGCACTTTAATAAAAAGGTTAGACCGTCATATTTGTTTAAAAAATAGTTAGGGATAGCCTTCCAGTTGGCGTTTGCGCCATCGAGAAATCTGCCAATCCAACTCAACCGTAACGATTTGATCATTGTTCAGAAGTTTATAAAATTTAAGCCTCCGTCAGATATTGTTTGATAAATGATCTGTCTCTTTATTTTATCCTTTTTGTTCCTCCACAAAAAAAGCGAAAAGTTCAGCTTGAGTTTTCTTGATCACAGGTTCAGGGACAGTTAACATTGATGCTGCACAAATCAATTGAGAGACACCCACTGTCTTCGCCTGCATTGAACGACCGTACAGTGAGACATCGGGTGTTTGCCAAATGTTCAGTTTCGTCTTCATTTTACGAATTTTACTAAAAAAAATTTTCCTCATTGTTTTTGTCTCCATCATACGATAAAAACGCGCCAAGAGCCTTAATTGGTTCTGTTATGCACTTGAAACCCATAATTCTGTCCTTATTACCTTTTTGAGAACCGATCCACATTATCTTTGTTTTGGTTTTGTTCAGGTTCAGGCCTGATAATGCACCGAAGCTATTGATTATCTGAAGTGATGCTTAGAGAGATGCTACAGTGCTTGAAATCACAGTTGCATCGTCTGCAAATTGCGTCAATCTTGCTTCACGCGAGTTAGGTAGGATGATACCCTTACAGTCGGGATCATGGCGGAGTTTTAGTGACAAAATTTCCACTGCAAGTACAAATAAAAAAGGACTTAACGGACATCCTTGCCGTACACCTCTAGAGACTTGAACCTAAAGCGTTAAAACCCTACCTAAGGCTGATTTACGCCAGCTTTACGTACACGTGTACGTCAGAAAAATTCAAAAAATTTGTTCGATTAATGTCAGTATTGAAAATAAATGTAACAGGCAATATGTGTATCAGATAATAGATCACTTCATGGTTGGTGATGAACGCGTACGATTTTTATTCACAAATGAATCGCACAAGCGAACTAACCATGAAGTAATTTGTTTATTATATCAGTACTGAAATATTACAAATGTTTGTAACTTTAAATCACAGTTAAGTGACCACAAAAGACAAAGAAGTCGCGAACTTGATGTGGCTTTTATTTAGACCCAATCAATGCTGTCAAGGCGACTGAAATACTGAATTCATTCGATTAGGCTTAAAAAGGCGAACCTGTACTTTTAAAATAATTTATTTCAAGAAAGACGATTAACAAAACTAACTAACAAAACTAACAAAACGTTTTCTACTCTGAATTTAATAGAGTACTTTTAGTCTTTTGTACCTCTTTGTGGACTTTACCTCAGTTTCTAGAGTGGCCAAGGTGGGTGATTGATTAAGGCTGCTGCTTGACATGTTGAATTGTCCACCATAAATAACAGCATCAGTAAAGAGCGACATTGCTTGCTGGCCACGTTAGCGGAACTCAGCGTTTTTCGTAATGCTGAATACGTAATTCTTCTTCTTTAAATAGACCGTTCAAAACTAGCCATCAAAGAACGAAAGGAGCTGGATTCATAGTCTTCGTTGCTGTCTTTCTTTCGAACCGTAATGGTAAATTCACCGATGTGTGCATTCAGCTCCTTCGGAGTCTTGACTCATTCCTGGACGTCAGAAATTCCTTAAGTAAAGCAACATTCTGTTGAGTTTTCTTTCTTGTATTTTCGTTTTCTTGGTCCTCGATAAATCGTTCCACTGAATTAATGTCTGCAAACCTTGAAGCCATGATTCTGGGCAGGCAAGGGACATTGCAAACATTCACACTCAATTACTTCGCATGGCCGCCCCGAAAGGCGGGAAAAACCGATACGATTTTCCCGATTGCGAAAAAAATGGTATCAGGCTTCTGATTGATCATACGATATTTTTCACCAGTGAGAAAAGTCGTATGACCGATAGGATTGTTCTCATCAAAAAGAGACGATTTTTACGCGGTGAATTTGCACTTAGTAAATCTCAGTACTTTTATAAAAATATATCTATTTTTTAAATTTGTCTTTAAGTTTTTTTTTCCGCGAACTTAAAAATAGACCGAAGGGATGGAAAATTGAAAACGATACTGGACGCCTTCTTACCTTGCGTTTTAATAATTGCTAAGAATTCAGTTTTAAAGAGAACTATTTGTCTTGGATTCCCATATACAGCTGGCGGGATATTTTGACTTCTTTACGGCTAACGGTTAAACCATTTTCTTTACGGTTAAAAGAAATAAAGTCTTTATTATTATTATTATTATTATTATTATTGTTGTTGTTGTTGTTGTTGTTATCGTTATTATCATCATCATTATTATTATTATTATTATTATTATTAATCCTTGATTTATACCACTAAGTGAGAAGACGAGCATCCCCGACCACTTCATGTACATGGAAGTCCCCCCCCCACCCCCCCCCCCCAACCCGGGGTTGCCTCCACAAAAGTGATGTTTAAACTGTCAAATCCTTTCTGCTTCATTTCCTTCTTAGTAGAAATTCATGCCGCAGGAGATATAGAAGAGGATCCAAATGTACAGACTGTACAGGTATGGTTCTTAGACTTACACTGGTTCAAACGAGTGAAACTAAGTGTGACTGAAAACTTACAACGGAGGTTTACTGTGCGATGATTTCGGCATGTTGTGCATGGTTGGTTTGAGAATTGTACACGAGGGCAACACATCTGACAAAATAAGTTAGGTTGTATATTAATTTACCAAGACCAGTCTGACAAAGTTTAATTGCATCCTTTTCCTAAAGAAAATATCATCACATTCCCCTCACCACAGTCTCAAATTGTAACGTGGTAGAAAATTGGTAATTAAAAGCTTTAAGGGAGCTACCTAACGTCACCGCTTGGGCATAGTTTAGCCTAAATTGTTCAAGTTCGTCGTTTGTAATCCGTGCTAATCTTCTCCACCTTTTCCATACTGATTCCTTTATGGTTTATTATTATCTATTTGGTGTTTATGAGTAAACTTTTATTTCCAGGTTTCTTTCAATTGAAAGGTAATTTTGCACCAGGCCAAAATAACTCAAAATAACGTGAAGTGAGCTCTACGAATCGTTCTTTTCACAAGGTCACAAAGCACATCAGTACACGCCGCGTAAACCATATTATTTTGGGGTACTCAAGGACGCCCGACAAGAATTAGAATCCGGCCTGTTTTTGTATTTCGACTTAAACATTCCAGGCGCGGTGTACATCATACATTGTATGCATCTTAAGGTGCTTTCAAGCTTGAATACTCTACGATGACCCTGGGTATTGTGTTACAAAATGACACAGATCAGATCTGCAATATGTTTCCATTGGCTGCAGCTGAGACTAACAAACTACCTTTTTCGTTTCTCCTTCATAGGAATCATATATTCTCAACACTCCAAGAGAGTTACGACAACGAGAACGCAGAAGGCTGGTTGAGAAGTTTTGTCAAAAGACTGGACACAATGCCATGCCAGACCCTTTTCACTTGGCAGTGATTCCTTCTCTCAAAATACTATACTGTGTAACACCTAAAGCGGCTTCCAGGCAGTGGAGGACAATGCTGTATCACTTTAACAAAGGCCTAAGAGGGAACTTGCGATTGAATTCATTTCCTCCTGACCAGCAAAAGCGGATGTTGCAAACATATTTCAAGTTCACGTTTGTTCGTGAGCCGTTCGAGCGCATTCTGTCGGCGTACAAAGACAAGTTTATCAATCTAAGGCAGGTATCCGTAGACCGCAAAATTCGTGAATTTCACGGCAAAAAAATCCTGAAGAACTTCCGTCCACATGCTTCAAAGAGTGCACTTAAAAAACTCGATGACATCACTTTCCGTGAATTTATTCAATATTTAGTAACCAAAGGAAGCAACAAGAGCACGCCTGTTATGGACTGGCACTGGGACAATTACGTCAACATATGTGGAATGTGTGCCGTCAGCTATGACTTTATAGGTCATTACGAAACTTTTGATCAAGACTTGGCAGATTTCAAAGAAGCAGCGAGGTTATCGCCTGAAGTGGCAAAGAGATTCGATGCTAGCGCCAACAATAAATCCGATACCGCCTCCTCTTTACTCCGTTATTACTCGCAGATTCCCATAGAATGGATCGACATCCTTGGTCGGTTTTTCAGAGCCAACTTCGAAATGTTTAATTACGACTTTCCGGGACCTCTTAGGAGTCTTTTTTAGTAAAAGAAAAGAACACAATGAGGATGTGACAGTTTGATTACTTTTTCATTGATACAGCTTTTCGGGACCCTTGTATAGTCTACATGAAAAAATAAGTCCGCAATGCGTACTTGTGAGCTCATACTTAGTTTAATTCCATTCGGTTTGAGTTTGTTTTTAAAAGTCAGTATCTGGTTGTTGAATTCCTTTAAGTGAGAAGGCAATCACTGCAAAGACAAAGGTGTTACTTTGAAACTGGAGACATTGTACTCGTGGTAGAAAACTTGTGGCCCCTTGGTCGCATCCTAGAAGTAAAACCAAACAAGAGAGACGGGCTTGAGGGGAGAGTCAGGCTGAAAACGTAGTCCTGGAACGTCCCATCAACAATTTCGTTCTTCTAGAGGCTAACAGACTCTAGGAAAGCAGATAGACATTGTTGATCTTGATGTCCTCGATAGACTGCGAGCAGTCTCTCTTTTGCTCGGAAATCCGTATGGGAAGAACGCAATGAAAAAATTAAAAAGTGTGACTGCGTGTGTGACATGCCAGCCGCGAGTAGCGAGGGCGGCTCGCAAATTCGCATACCACGCTCGCACGCTCACGCCCCACTGGTCGCGTGTGTTGTGTGTTTCTTTGCGTTCTTCCCCACGGATTTTCGAGCACAAGACTGACAAGAGAAACTGCTCGCAGCCTACGTCCTCAACCAAGAAGTTTGCTTGTAATGCCAGAGAACAGTTGGTTCTTTTTATTGTCTTGATTGTGATGAACCATTTCGATTGGATTTGGTGACAATATATTGCTCAAGTTTTTCCGTTTGAATCAGTCAACTATGTCTAAATGCTTTCAGTTCGCATAGTAGGTAGGTAGGATTCAAACGTGCGTGAGATTTCCTCTACGTGCGTTACACTTGATTTGAAATTTAACTCGTCGATCATAACATAAAGATATAAATATAAAATCTTTATTTCAACACGATAAGAATAAAAGCTACAAAGCTTTTGGGGTCGTGTACACTACTACATTAAAAAACGTTAATTAAAATATATACATGCAAAATACGAATCAACAAATTTCAAACGGATTTCACTGTAAAAATTAACGTTAAAAAACACATGTGATTCGTTGCGTAAGAGTTTTGTTCAGTACGCATTATAACATGCAGCAATGGTGCCCATTGCATCAAGTTTAAACAGCTCACAACAATAGGACGAAATATTTGTAAGTTGTTAGTCTTTATCTTTTTTATTCTGTTTGTCTGCTGAGAAAGGTCAAACAGGAAACCACAGCATCACAAAAAAACTTTATTTTACCGAACACCGTGGCGTGAAAACACAAACATCGCACACCGAAGGGTTTGAGATCACCGCAACACCGCAAGTTGGGATTTTATTTACCGCATCACCGCTTAAAAAACAATAGAACAGGCTTAAATTTTGGTCTGTAGGCAGCTTTGAAGCTCCCATTCGATTTACGTACATAAAAATCTTCTCGCTCACCCAAAGCATAGGGGACCCGAACACTGCATCAGCACTAACATATTAATCATTTACAAAATAAATGCATTGTTATTTACCTGTATTCCTGGGTCTCTTTGAGCCGTTTAGAAGGATTTGACTAGAAGCCAAGGCGGTTTACATTTCAAATATCATCTTGTTCGCTGCTTTGCAGATGTGACATTCCGATTTCGCCTCGAGTTTTCAATATCTTCATTAACTATTAACTCTCATCGGGGGAGAGATCCTCAGGTTTCCTAAAATCCGCAAACCTTCCACATTGACGATGATTATATAAGATTATGCAATAATATTGCATAATCTCACAAAAAGAGAGCTTTCTCGGGCCCAAACTCCTTCGTCACTCTCTTAGCCCTGCCTGTTTGGAGAAAATGCGGGACTCTGAGAATGAGATGTCCTTCTAAATGGAGAGGAACACTGGGGTTTGCGGAATTGCGATATTGGACAATTTTTCTCGCGGTATTTCGGGATGAGATTTTTTAGCACTTCGGACGGTATTAAAAAAAAGATTATGTTCCAAGTCCTCCAACGTTTTCTGGACCTTTTTCAGTTTCGAATCACAAAAGGGTAAAGCAAAATAGTGTGAGACTTGAGAACTGATATCGTGCAATAGAAATGAGCCCAACAATGCATAAACACATGGCAAATTACAGAGGTAAGCGAAGCGAAGCGACCTGCAGATAACAGCGGAAACCATGCAGACCTTTGACCTCTAAAAATTTGCCATAACACGGTCTAAACGGCTCAACTCTATCTAAAATTGGTCCTTATAACACAACATAAAGTGCTCTTCATAAATACGAGTGAAGCAAAAACAAAAAGGTCGAGAGACCGAACAGAGAAAGGTAAATGTACAAATGTCACGAACCGTAGGAGTCGTACAAGCTCGTCAACCTCATTTTACACCTTTGTGAAAGGAACCAGTTACACGGCTAATCCACTCCAACCGTGACTCAATATTGCCAATGTCATATCACTCGAGGACCTTTCATTCTGTCTTCGATAGCAAAAGTCTTTCTTTCATCGTTGCCAGAATCTTTCGTTTCAATAACTAAAAGAAGATTCTGGAACAGATATGAATCAGTGTTGCATAATATGAAGGTTTCTGGGTCAGTGGCTACATGCAGAACGCGTCGAGGAGGCTTATTTCAGTTAGTGTGCGACCTGAAGTTAACTTCTTGAAGACTGTTATGGTTGGTTGTTCAAAGGGCAAATAAATAACGCTCTCCACTGGATAAAGTTCTATCCAGTGAATAGAGTACCGTAGTGATCATATGACTTTAGGAAAGAGTTACGTGCATCGGTCGCGGCTTAATAAATATACACTGCATAGCCAATATAAAACTCCAATGTGCTGAAGTGAATATTCATTGTATTTATGCAGATTCAGCTCCTGGGAGGGAGTATTTGTTTCTTAATGTCTTTGACCAGGGTTGTAGAATGACGTTCAAGATTGGAAGGAAACTTCAAATATTGCTTTTGATTCTCGTTATCATTTTCGTTTTGTACAGAGCATGCAGAAGGGGCATTGACACAGAGGCAAGATATGACAAAGTCGGTAAGGGTAGGTTGAGTGGAAACGTTAACTATGATGGAATAACTTACTGACGATACAAACATTTAATTGCATGAGTACAAGTTGCAGCACTAAATGGTTTGGTGTGAAGTTTATATGAAATAATTCATATATGAACTGCGGTTGTAGATGAAGAAGCCTGAAAAAAATCAGGGCTTCAACGGGATTCGAACCCGTGACCTCCGCGATACCGGTGCGATGCTCTACCAACTGACCTATGAAGCCACACATTGGGAGCGAGGTCACTTAATTGAGTTCATATCTTCCCGTGAGGAGTGAAATGGTGTGAAGTTTACATGAAATAATTCATATATGAACTGCGGTTGTAGATGAAAGTGAAGAATGATCATCGCAGTAAATTTTTTCCAATCTAAGCAATTGGAAAGAAGAAGCCTGAAAAAAAATCAGGGCTTCAACAGGATTCGAACCCGTGACCTCCGCAATACCGGTGCGATGCTCTACCAACTGAGCTATGAAGCCACACATTGGGAGCGAGGCCACTTAAGAGGTTCTGCCTGAGAGACCGGGGCAGACTTGGAAATGAAGGTCGGCCAATTTCGCTTAAAATTGGTACACAAAGTCGTTATGTGGACTTATGTAATATGCCAAAGTTTCAGGTTCAACGACCATTTTTTAGCCGAGTTCTGGATATCAGCCCCTCAGGGGTCCTCAGAGGCTGATTTTTAGTGTAATTTTGGCACTTTTCATTCTCTCTTTTAGCAACGTAAAATTAATTTCAGGCAAAACCAAAACCATATTTGTAACGCCCTACCGTTAGGCTTCTATGGGTAAAAACATTAGCTCACGGGAAGTTTTCGTTAGCCTATGGCTGTGATCACAACTTAGTCCTATTTGAAGCATATAGGGAGCAACCAGAAATGGCCTGTTTTTTAGACCGCATATTTTCCATGCCCATTTTTTATATCATGAAGTCTTAGTATCCCTGCAAAGTTCAGCCCTTAGTTTAGTAATACCAAGAAAAAAATACTGAGGTTGAGGCTTTTTTACTACGAAACATTTTTAGAGATGTTACCTACTACGCACTTCCTGTCAAACTCTTAATTACTTTTTAGGAGAGATTTTTAGACACCAGCTGCACAATTAACAAACAATCAATGATCCCAAAGTAAATTATTTAAAGGAAATATATATTTTCAAACCATAAACTAGAAACTTTCCTACTGACGGATTTGAAACTAAATTTTATGTAGCATTTGTACCCTGTACCCAAGGGACTGGAAGGTGAGGGGAAACTTTATACGTTGATAACAAGAAAAGTAATCAAAATGCAATGAAACAAGTTGTTTACTGAATGTATAAGTTAGGTGGGAAAAGCTGAGAAAAAAAGCCTTATTTATGGGACTCTGCCTTGTTTCCATGGCAACCTTGCTTTGTCAGGCATAATTACCCTAACATAGTTTTTTTGCACCTTTTAATTCCTTTAGTACCCTTTCTCTTCTCTTTTAATTTTGTTATAGTCATGAAATCCAGACTGGTGGGTTCGATATGACGGATGTTTTGAAATTTATGACATTCTAACGTCACGTGCTTTCATAGCTGACTGTTCACCATGATTAGAATTTTAAGTCGTGAGTTTTTTTCTCCTTCCCCCTGCCAGAAGATCACAAATACCTTGTGTGACTAGTGGTACCGAAGTTTCCGACTTAATTGTGACGCCCTCAGAGGTGCTTTCCTTCAAGCGTCCGTCCAGGCTCCTCTTTGGTATCGACTCTAAATAAGAATATCATCTTTACGATAGAGATTGCAAGTATTAGTAATCCTCGTGATACAATATCTTCCCGTGAGGAGTGAAATGGTGTGAAGTTTATATGAAATAATTCATATATGAACTGCGGTTGTAGATGAAAGTGAAGAATGATCATCATATATGAACAGGCAATTGGAGCTCGTAAATTCATCTCATCATTTCAGATAACAGCCGCGACAGCATGATGAAGGCAGTAGTGCGTGCATCATCACATATGCAGACCAGGGGCCCGTTTCTCGAAAGCCTCGGAAACTTTTCGGGCCCGCAAAGCCGTTTTTAGATCATCCGTATCTAAAAACAGAGAGGTGTACCCGCCCAGAAGTCCTTGTATGAAGAGAACCTCTGTTCATATTAATAATCGGCATGTGAATAAAACAGATCTGTAATCATAAGGTTTGAGATTTTGCTGCGGCTTTCCAGGTGCGAAAACATTTCGCGACCTTCAAGAAACGGGCTTCAGGTCTGTTTTTAGTTGTGGTCGCATAGTACGCCTCTTGCGAGGATTTACATAGACGTTTGGGGTTGAGTAATATGCTTAAGATATTGAAAAGTCAACATGAACTGACTGTTACTCAGGAGAACAGTTCATTTGTTTCCCTCGAATAACATTCAAGAAACGGGCCCCTGGGCCGACACGATCCGCCAGAAAAAAAAAATCATTTAGTATAATGTGTTGTTGTTTTGTCTTGTTCAGAAAGCGTGACTCTCAAAGCAGCACAAAGTCATTTTCCACACTTGCACGTCTCTAAGGAGGTGAGTTAAGTACTTTTCAGTCTCTGAGTACTCAAGCAACTGTTAGGGCTTGCCACAAGTTGCTCAGCAACGTTTTGGCAACTTTTCGTATTTCGAGTAACTTTTTTTGTTTCGACCATGTTTTTGCATTCCAAGCAATTTCTAGTTTTCTAGATATCGGAGCAGCTTTTGCTGCTTTAATTGGCCATGCCTCTATATTTTACAATGTTTCAGCAGACAATTTGTAAATTTCTTTAATTTTTAAAAAATTTTTTAAAACTTTTTTTAAAGAATTTTTTTAAAATTTGTTTAAAGTTAAAAACAAATTTAAAAAATTTTGATATTGATGCGTAGAATTTAATAATACGTATTGTGAACAAATTTATTTAACGACGCTGGTTACAATGCAAAATTGCACAAAAATGCTTAGAAATGTTACTTTTGATGTACAGATTGCATAATTTTGCATCAGACCAAATGAAAGAAGAGAGAAACAAGAAAAAATGGTCTTGCTTTTTTTTAGCAACTTTTGAGCAACTTTCGTTACAAAGAGCAATTTTTGACTTTTTTTGGAGCAACTTTTGAGCAACTTTTTGAGAAATTTCGGGCAACTTTTTGGGAAATCTCGAGCAACTTGTGGCAAGCCCTAAACTGGGTTACATTAATATCAAGTCTTGGATATTTTCAGCCCGAGAGGTAAGATGACTTCCATATAAAACGGACGGGGGGTGCTCGTCGCACATTTTAGGGGTTAAAAAAGCGTTTTGCTACCTCTTAGGGTGCAGCCTCAAAAGGTCCACAGCGGGAGCTTTGCGATGCCTTTCATGGTTTTAAGCCACACCCACAAAACATTATCGTAGTACCTCTTAGGGGTTCTTTTCAAAATTCCGACGACCATCCCTGTCCTTTTAATATGGGACTTTCCTCCGGGATATTCAGTCTCACAAAGTAAGCTTATACCAAGCCAGAGCAAATAATCCCCTGTCGGCGCATGCTCAAAACGAACCAATCAAAAATAACATAAATGTGAGATTGCTAAATTTGAAGGCACGCTAGTGTTCAAATGGCTTCTTTTGTTTTTAATTTTTCTAATAAATCATCAGTTTCTGTAAAATGATTTAAATTGCTTCTCTGTCTTTTTCAGGGGTTTCACTCCAGACAATCAAGACGACAGCAAGAACGGATAAAGTTAATTGAAAATTTTTGCAAGCGAACCGGGAAAGTTGGTCTTGAAGCACAACCTCTTCCTCGCCGTATATCGGTGAATGAGAGTCTTAAAGTAATCTATTGCATCACACCAAAATGTGCCAGTCGAGAAATCAGGCTGATGTTGTTTCCAGGAGTTCATGGAATAAACACACCGAGGTTATGGCAACAACCAGCAGACAAGCTCACCATGATGTTGGAAACATATTTCAAGTTCACGTTTGTTCGTGAACCGTTCGAGCGCATTCTGTCAGCGTACAAAGACAAGTTTGTTCATCTAAGACGAGTAGACCGCCCAATTCTTGAATTTCACGGTAGAGAAATTCTAAAGAACTTCCGTCCAAACGCCACACGGCAAGCGTTTACAAAGCTCGACGACATCACATTTCGTGAATTTATTCAATATTTAGTAACCAAAGGAAGCAACGAGACCACCCCAGTCATGGACTTCCACTGAGATAATTACGTGAATTTCTGTGCAATGTGTGCCATCAAATATGACTTTATAGGACACTATGAAACAATGGAGGAAGATTTAGCAGACTTGGTAGCAGCAGCAGGCATATCTGGAGAGGACGCAAAACGGTTTACATACAAGAAAAAAGCTTCGGATACATCTGCCTCGTTACTTGAGTATTACTCGCAGATTCCTTTAGAATGGATTGACACTCTTGGTTGGATGTTCAGAGCCAACTTTGAAATGTTTGGATACAGTTTTCCGGGACCTCTTAAGAGTCTATATGAAAAAAGAAAGCATTCTCCGGCCCAAGCTCTCACTGTCCCTCCCCGGGGGGGGGGGGGGGGGGGGGTACTTAACAAAGTTTAATACGGGGAGGCTCCGCCCCGAGGTCCAACTCCTTACCCTTTTAAATACCATTTTGGCAGAAAAGGTACCCCCTTTATATACCTTTTATTGGAAAAAGGTAATCCCTTTCACATACCTACTTTAGAACACTGCACCTCCTTTTCTAAACCCTTTTAACGTCTATTCGAAATATTTTAATTAAAGGCCCTTTTAAATACCTAAATGACCGATTTCCCTACCCTTTTATATACCTCAACTTGTGAAATCCCTACCCTTTTATATATCTGAAGCCTGAAAAAGGTACCCCTTAGGGCGGAGCCTCCCTGTATAGGCCATTATAGGGAGTATCCTCCGGGGCCCTGCCGGCAAAGGGAAAATGCGGGGGTCTGAGAATGAGATGTCTTTTCCCCTAATTGTAAAATGGTTGTTATTTTTGTTCCTGTTGTTCAGTGTTGGCAGCTCTGTTGTCTTTTGGGAGAGGAACCTTACAGGGCTAGGTCACTCCAGCAAAACGGTCATATGACTCGAAGACCTTTCCATTGTCTTCGACAGCAAAAGCCTTTCTTAAAAGAAGATTCTCGGACAGATATGAATCAGTGTTACAATGTTTCAAGTCAACTTTCGATCAGTTGAGCCCATGAATTCATGTTGGGCTGGCTGGATCAAATCAGTGTGATATTTTTGAACAAGGCTCCCTGCACTTTGCTTGCACAATTGCTTTAACAATTTAAGACTAACAGCAAACTGATACCAGTTTATGCAGGTGCTGATTCCAATGTAACTTGCAAAGTTATTGTGAAATCCAGCCATTTTTGAACCTTCAAGCTGACTTAATGACAATATTGATTCAAGAAATCAGGAATTCTAGTTATCGTAAAGAATAGTTACACACTGTTGTTCAGTTTAGAAAACAAAGTTGTTATAGTTATCTTATATCCAAGGGGGCTTATAACCGGAATAAAAAAGCCGTTTCAAAACGAGCTATGGCTACACATGTTGATTGAAATAGGTTTTTCATTTACTGGTTTTTAAGGGGGGATTCTACCTAAAAATAGTGCATTTTTTCAAAGAATTGTAGCAATGTAAGTTTTATTCAAAACTAGCCAAAACTACATGTGACTGGAAAGCTTATGAGCTTTAGTTTTCAAAAACAGGTGTTATGTCTCATCAGTAGCAAATGCAACCTGACACCAGTCATTTCAATTAACACCTTGAAGTGTGTTACCCATACGTACTTGAGTAAAGATTTTTATAAACTGTTTCAATGAAATAACAATATTTCGCTGTCATTCTAAAGCATACTGAATGCTTCTTGGGATGTGTGAAGGGTTTTAAGAAAGTTTTGAATTTGACATCACAACACAGGTGTCAAGTTACATGTTCAAAACATGATCACTATTTGTTTGATAATTTCTTTAGAAAGGCCTCTATGGCAATTTCCTTCACTCATCCCAAGTAACTCAATCAGAACTAAGATCTCTGAAAATTTCAGGTCCATAGCTCTAATACTTCTTGAGTAATCTTTTCTCGAATATTATAAAATACGTTTTGAGAAAAAAAGGCCTAAAATTACAAAATTAGATTAAACAACAGCTGTATTCAAATTATGACGTCTGTGAGTAGCCATGACTTCACATTTCACTGACAGAAGCTAGGGACAAGAACTAGAATGCCCCAGATTCATATGTCACACCCTCTTTCTCACGAAGGGCCTCTTCTCTTTGGATACGGAGAAGCTGTAAACCTTGCCGACGCTTCTTCTCCTTGGCCCTTGCCTGGTTATCAGGTTTCCGAAGTCGTGACTTATCTCTTAGTCAAAATGCCTTCCCAGTAAATCCACCTCCAGGAATATAAAGTCGTTCCATCAACCTTTTTCTGCTCTCTACCCCTCTGTGGAAGTGGCAGACTGCAGATGCAGCAGCACAGCGTACAACTTTCACCCCATGGTGTTTATGTTTAGGACAACGGACCCAAACCATTGCAATGATGCTTTCATTTGGGTTCTGGGTTTTTCTTCGTACACATCTTTCTAAAAGTTTACTATCAATCCAGCACGGCTAACAGTATTTTCCTCAATAGTTAGGTCTCCTGAATTAAAAACATAAGGGAAAAATACGCTGTTCACTATGGTTATACTGAGCCAAACAAAAACACAATGTTGACGTCACACCTTTATATGTACAAGACTCAAGAGTCACAGTGAAGAAAGATCAGAGAAAAATGATTAAACAATACTAAAACTTCCTTTCCCCAAATAATACTAGCTATCGTTTTTCTCTACGTTTTGGGGAAAGGAAAGCATATTTAAAAATAAAACTATAAGCATGTGTGATATTTTTCTCACCTTCGTCGCAGTTGTGTAGAGTTGAGAGCACAGAAGAGAAGCTCTTTAGATCAACGAGCCTATATCCGTTTTCTAACTGTAAAACTTCTCCTTTTTCTTCAGAACTTAAAGAAGACTCATCTTCTGAGCTCTGAAGTCTCATCTTCTTCCTTGATGTACTAGGCGGGTCAGGGTAAACGCTTTCTTCGCCAGAATCTGACAGATCAGAAGAATCTGACAGATCAGACTAATCGTGCGAAGTTCCCGGAGTAAGTTCATTCGGTTCTCTCTCGTTATTGCAACGGCTTTTCTCCAATGATTGCACTTTTCTACGATCTCCACCATGCCCCTTTCCTTTTCTGGTTTTCCTGTAGACACTTCTTTTCTTCTTTCCAGTCATTTCAGAGCAAAAAGCCGTTCAATATTTCGAAATACACTGACAACATGAAAACTTTCACACGTCGCCCTATCCAGTTTCTCACTCGTTTCCAGTGTTACTCTTTCAATTTCTTGTTTGTAGTTCATGTAAGGAAGCACAAAGACTCCCAGATAGATTTCGGGCTTGTTTGAGGCATTTTCCCGTCCAAACGGGCTTGTAAACAAGTAAAAAAACAACAAATGCCAGTTTCCGTTACCATGCTCAAACGTTATCTCTCGCTTATATTTTGAAATTATTCGTTAAAAACGATCGCCAATGTAAAGTCGAATAGTTGAACCTCGCCATTCCAAAGAAAACAAAAACACGCTTTTTTGAGCCAATTTCAGGTAGAATCCCCCCTTAAGCTAAAATATCAGAATAAAACGAATTCAAAACAAGGAAATCTAGAGGATGGCTTATCCGGGGGAGCTTATAACTGGATGCATGTTTTTTTAGTTTACAGGTAGATGGGCCAATAATCGGATGAGGAGGGCGTGGGGAGGGGAGTGGAGGAGAGGGGGGGGCTTATAAGCGGGGTCTTATAAGCGGCAATTTACGGTACACCAGCTGGTTACGGAAAACCGAGGAAGCCCTGGGCATGTGATGGAATTGGTGACGAAGGTGCCGACGAGGGTTGGGACGAGGGACGTCGACAGGATATTCAAAATGGCTGATCATGCATCAAACACGGGAACGGTTTGATTTACCGGCTTCTCGGCAATTCTGTCGAGTTTACCTGTGTAATTTATGGACGGGATGGTTGTGAACGCCATCCCTACATGGTCTTACACTCCACTGAAACGTACATTTCCATCGGAGCACCCTTTCTTTCAGGTACGTAAGTTTAGTACAGAGTAACAGAGAGGGGTCGACGGTACAGGCGTTGGAATTGTGTCGTTTAACAAAATTCCACAAACTTCAGTTGATGAGTTGTGGCTTTTTAACTGTTTCATCTTGCATACGTGAAGGAAAGTATACATGTATTTGTGTTAAATTTAAGCTTAACCTTGCATGTACATGTACAGTATAAGTTTACATGTATGTCGAGGATCATTTAACTGTAAGTCGAGGAATGGCAAATCTCTAACTGTCAGGCTGAGATCAGAGATTTGTAGAATTTACTGATAGCTGAAAAACTACCGAACATTTAACTTGTAACTGAGGTTACAACATCCCCATACACCCCTTCAATGTACATACACTCAGAGCATGCAGACATGATATCGATCGAAGGAATATACATGTAGGTTGCGTTTTCACTAGGCCGATTAACTAGCTGAACATTCTTTCTAGGTGTTTGTTTACAGACCAACATTTGCTAGTTAAACGTGACATCTGTTTTCACTGGAAATTTAACCAAGAATTTAACCCACTGACTCAGAAAATTCAAATTACAAAACCGCCCAACTTTCAAAAATGGCTGAGAGAGGAAGCGCTTTTTCTCTTGTATTGATTCTAGCTATATTTATGTGCAGGAGATCGAGAAGGCATTTTTTTTCCAGAGGATGCGGTTAATGTCCCCAGAAATGAGGAAGATGCAATGAAATGTTGTAATGCAGGAACTTGTTCTGCACGTTGAGCAACGCCGTGTCCTGGCCAAGGAACTGGAGAATCTAGCGGGACCGTAGGAATGGTAAACCGAACTAATTGAGAAGGACTGTTGAACTCGTCTGCAAAGTGCTGTTTCGCAAAATGAACCGCAATATGAGCGTCTGGTAAATACTATTGCCAAATTCTTTGCAGGCGTCTGTCACTACGCACAATGTTATTGGCTGCGGCATTTACAGGGACAAGTTATACCATCTCGCGAGGTAGTATAACTTGGCGTGAATTTCCGGTCATATTGGCGAGATAATCGCTTCCTTTTTCTGGTGAAAACAGCGTGCATTTTTAACTTGCTAAACTCAAGACGAACTGTTTTCACTGCATTTCCGGACTTTTCCAACTTTTATCCAGCCAAAATTGTCCTAATGAAAACACAACCGTAGTGTACCTACAGTAATCTAATCCATGTAACTTCTAAACGGTTACGCCAATTGAATTAGCCTTAATGTACGTTATACATTCTGTACTTATGTTGTAGTTTATTTCCAAGTTGCCATTCGCCTGTAGCACCGTTACCTGTAGCTGGTGACGCCTACATGTAACTAGCCTGTTTTACAGTCACCGGCCTCCCCAAAAGAAAAAATCAGAGAGGGCACCTGTGTGTTACCATTGACTGATAATCAAGTTCAAGGCCATGTGATTTTTCACAGAATGTATGGAAAATGACCTGATTGGTTGATTAATTGTCTGTGATTAAAAGAAGTGTAACATTTTAAAATTGTGGCTATTTAGAGAAGTTCAGCAACACTGTGCATAATTTCAGTTGTTGTTTGTTCCATAGGAAGGAGAGTTATTTTGCAATGTGTTAAGGCAACAGTTGGATAATAGCGAAGAAGTTGATAACCTTATCCAAAGGCAAGTTTTAACTTTTCATGTAGAACATCTCCAAATTTTGTGTAAATTGTGCATCGTGTACTGTACGTGCACTGTGTTTGATAGTACGCGTATTAATGAAGCTTGTTTTGTTTGATTGTAGAGCTGACTTCAAGTGTGATATTCCAGGTTGTGGAGAATGGTTTTCTAGTGTACCAAGGTAGGAAAAAGTGTAATTTAATACCATATTGATAATAAATTGTATAAAAACACTCAGGTCTTTCATACAAACTTCCTTGTTACTTGAGTGGTGTATAGAAGTTGTCAGTAAATACTTGTACATTTAAGTTTATATGAAGGAAGCAGTAGTGCAAATTATTTTCTTCTCAGTCTTCAAAAGATTGTTATAATAATAATAATAATAAGAAGAAGAAGAAGAAGAAGAAGAATGATGATGATGATGATGATGACAATGATAATAATTAAAAAAGAAAAGCATTTGTAACTATTGATAGAGTGGCCCGCCTAGACTAGCATAGCTATCCATGGGCCAGTCTGACTGTAAAATGAACATTTATTAAGAAATAAAAATTAATTGATTGATTGAATGATTTTCATGGAATTGCTATGTGCATACACAAATGGAGGTCTACATTGAACAACAATCATTTACTTGATTCATATCTTTGCAAAAACATTACTACTTCATCACCGTGTTTGGATATCTTATCCTTATTAGCAATTCTAGATGACCGTTTGCAATTTTATCTGTGCATGCTTTTTCCAAAGTTAAACTTTTGATTGAGAAGCCGTATCAAGCATTTTAGGCAGTGTTTCAGCACGTGTCCAAACAATTTGAAGTTTGCAAAAAATACTCTGCCACGCATCATATGTCAATGTTCTTCTTGTTTTTGAAAATAAGGTTAAACACGGTCTCTCATGGTTGAGCCATTACACAACATTCCATTTGCTGTCAGTGTTTATTTACTTCCATTTGCGATGCTCCTAGCTACGAGGCACACTACAACAGCTTACATCGTCACAGCTGTCAAAAATGTCAGCAGTCATTTCCGTCAACTCACCTGTTAGAGATTCATGTGCTGGAGAACCATGATACATTATTTTCAATGATAGCCACAAGGAAGAATCTGGTAGGTATTCAACTGGTAGATGTAAATGCGTTGCATGTTTGATCGGAAGTACACTGTACAGGAGGCACGATGGCCTCATCGTTAGTGCACTAGACTCTGGATTGAGTTGTCCAGGTTTGAGCCCTGGCTGGGGACATTGTGTTGTGTTCTTGGGCAAGACACTTTACTCTCACAGTACGTCTCTCCACCCAGGTTTACAAAAATGGGTGCTGGCAATTTAATGCTGGGGGAACCCTGTGATGGACTAGCATCCAATCCAGGGGGGAGTAGAAATACTACTTGTTGCTTTATGCTGCGGAAACCAGAGATAAGCACCGGCTTGATGGGCCACTTGGTTCGTATGCGCTAGACTAGATACTTAACCTGTTGCACTGTACACTGTAAACATTTTTTATCTTAGACTATAAAAATTATTGTCATAGGGGTAATTAAGACATGTTTCAAATGTCCTACAACAATTTTTGTGGTGTTCATGATAGTCACAACTTGTTCAAGTAACTTTCGTTCTTATCTCTTTCTGATTAAAATTGACAACTAGTACAGATGCCTTGTGGAGAGTTGTCCTGACAGATTTTCAAGTGACAAAGAGAGAAAGGTAACTGTATCTATAGAAACATCCTTGGAATCGTTTACATAGACATAACACTCTCACTCGCTCTAAAATATAAATAACGTACATGACTTGTATGAATTCATTCAAATATTTGACCTGCAGAATGAAGACTTAGTATTATTATAACAAGACCATTGCTGCAGTTAAATACACAATTTAAGTAGTTGTGATAAAGCCTAAAAAAAAATTAGGCTTGAAGGGGATTCAAACCCATTACCCTGCAATACCGGTGTTGATACTGGCATTTACTGGATGGTGTGACAGGTCTTGTTCATGTACTACATGTGCATGTTACAACTATTATAGAACTTTACATGCAGACTGAAATACAAAAGAATAAATAAATTTTAATTTTGGTGTAGTGTAATTATATTCCTTGTGTCATTCAATAGTGGTGGTTCATTTATACGCATGATTGTGCATTTTCAATGTACCTGGACAAAAGTAGTAGAAATCAGTAATTTAAGAATCCTTTAGTAAATAATACATGACTTGTTTATATTTAATTTAATGTTGTTTCTGTAAATAGGATCATTTGATTTCCTTCCACAAGTACCCTTCTGACTTCAGATTCAACCGTCCAAGCAGACAACAGCGGAAAA
Organism: Orbicella faveolata; assembly: GCF_042242905.1. Taxonomy (NCBI): domain Eukaryota; kingdom Metazoa; phylum Cnidaria; class Anthozoa; order Scleractinia; family Merulinidae; genus Orbicella; species Orbicella faveolata. Next base: position 31,111,593 of record NW_028301553.1, read on the forward strand.
GCAAAAGGTTTCTTTAATTATAAACCTGACAATAATAAAAGTTATTATTGTTACTATATTATTACTAATTTTATTATTGTACATGCATGTATACATACAGTACAAATGAATTATCTGACTTTCTTTTCTTCTTTTAAATTGTCAGAGATGAGCTCAATGACTGTTCCCACATTTTCTTATTATCTAAAACATTACCTACATGTAGGCATTGTTTTATTACTAGGAGAATATCAGTCAAGGTCTTGATAGAAATAACCTTGCTGCCCTCTGTCTGAACAACAAAAGTCAGGCCAAAGGCCAATTTTCTATGAGTATTCCTGAGCAAGCTTAATTTACCAGATGTACATGTTCATTATATGACTGAAAAATTAATCTTTGAACAAAATCCCACAATCGTGGATTGAAATTCAGAACAACAACAACAACAACAACAACTTTATATATCCCTTATTTTGAGAAGATGTTATAAGTAAATTTCAACTAGTGCACAAGTCTGATTCAGAACTCACTTGAGGCAGCACTTACTCAATATCTTTTGTTTCCCAAAAAAGAAGGAAAAGAAACTTCATAGAAAAAGAAGTCAGAATCTTTTACATACAGAAGGAATTCCTTTAGGTGGATATCATTATAATTATAACATCCCTACCTCCCCATAACAGCCACTTTCCTCCATAGAAGGAGAAGTAGTGGAATTATTCGTTGAAAACAACACCAAAAACACCTGACTGTGTTCTTTTCCATGAGAACTATTTCAAGATGTTGATGTGATTTGGTTCCATTCCACCTTACAAAAAAATCAAATGTCCCCACCCTGGGCCCAGACTCTTAGTCAAATTCCTTACAGTGGGGATTAAACCATCAAAGTCAAATGCCCCACATATACTCGGTGTCTCTCCCCCCCCCCCCCCCCCCCTTGGGCTTAACATTGATAGACGCATAACACCTTTGTCTTAATATAATCTGACAAGTAAAACATTTTCATGTGCAAATTTTGTCTCTTAGTACATGCAACAGACAGTCTGCTGATGAAGTGATGGATACATCACATATACCCCAGGTGAAGTTACTACACAGTCTGATATGATTTATTATCAATGTATTTTTCTGTGTAAATAATTATGGGCTCCAAATTCAAAGTACAGTGTACGGTACCAATGGCTAGCAATGTGGAAATAGTATTTCCACATTCTACAATCATTTCAATACCATTATTTATTTACATGTATATTATTGATCACAATTCATAAAAGACATAAAGTACATGTGTATATATATGAGCTGTGAGCTTACAGATGTTGAAGGTTTACCAAGTCTAATTGTGCTTGCCTAATTAATTACTGTAAGTTTCCAAATTCAGTTTTAATTCCTGTGTCAAAAAACAAAAGCAACGTTTGAAATCTGTAATGTGTAAGATATGATAAGGAATTTCAACTTTATTTTTTGTCTGTGAGCTCTTAAAAACAATGTTAATATTGAATGAGAGGATAGCCTGCGTAGCAGATGTTTCCTTTTCCAGGAAGGGAGAGTGAACAAGCGAGCGAGCAAGCAGGCAAGTGAAGGAGCACACCTGGGGTGAGAAAAAAATTGGGAGAAGTGGGGAGGGGGTGAGCGAGAAGGGGGAGGGAACCCGCTCCTCGTGTTCACTTATTTTTTGCACTCGCTCGCAGTTTTGTTCCCTTCGTTTGCTTTTTTCGAAAAGCCTGCTACGCAGGCTAATGAGAAGAGGGTGACGTGGATTTTCAGTGTTTGACATCATTATATAGTGATTTTCAGTGTTTGACATCATTATATAGGGGGCACAACATATATTATTGCACAATTCTATATTATTTGCATATATTATTGCACAATGTGTAGGTTTGTCTCAACTGGATCGTTTGAAGTACCGGTAAATTATGCACAATATAGTATAGAGTGGTTTTCAGTTGAGAACCAAACGTAATCAGGTAGTTCATTTGGTTTTGGTTTTGTTTTTACTACGGTTTGAGATTGGCAGAGTAATCTAATTGGCAAGCAATTGGATTTCGTTTTACAATGTTAACTCAATTGAAAACTGTTCAATCTGTGGTCCACATGCTGCTTTACCAATTACACATTAATTACAAGTTTACCTAATGATTCATGAGCACATGCCACACTTCACACAGGTATCTTGGACAAAGTAATATTATTGTGTCTGTTCTTGTAGGCAGCTGAGTCCACAGCCAACACCACACCAAAACAGAGGTAACATGGAGTCTAAAACAATTTACCAGAATTTCTATTTACAGTGTACTTGCTTTTGGCAGCCTACTACATTATTACAAAACACAGTTACAAATGTTGGTTGGGGCCCCAAATTTTTGAGAACTATGTGCTTTCAGGATTGAAATGATTTTCCTTATTATCATTGTAGTACAGAAACCGGAAACAAGTACCAGCCTGAGAGGACTGTTTAATTACCTTATGCCCTTTGTCATTCCTTGACATTTCAATCAGAATAATTTATTAATAGTCATTAATTGACGTACTGAGTTGTAATTTTTAATTGTTTCTATTTCCAGGTTGCCAAGAACAATATGTTTTGGTAGAGGATCAACCAAGGTATTCCAAAGAAACTTTCAAAAAAAGAGCAAGAAAAAGGCCAAGAACAAAAGTGATAATGAAAAACACACTTCGCAAGAGGTAAAATCGATTTAAAAAATGCTTTTTACAATAAGGCTATTGATGCATACATAGTTCTGCTTCTACAAACTGACTGCTGCTGTTTTGTTCTTACCACATTTTGATGTCATCTGTGACCAATAACTGAACAGACGCACGGCAACATGGAATCTATTTTTCAAAGTGACGAATGAAGGCGCAGGATTAAAAAAGTATTCGTTCTTCAATTTATATTTTGCAGGTCACAATGAATGAAGTGAGCTAACAAAACCTGAATTTAAGCCTCGACTGTAACTAGTGTACAAGTACATGACATGTGCGTCAAAAGATAAGAGCAAATGAGTTACTGAACATGGAAGTCAAATTTCTACAGAATGCTATGACAACATTGCATTGTGGAACTTTACTTATGAAATCCATATTAAATTAACCTTTGCCTACAGAATTTTGGAAACGAATTTAACGCCTGGGCATTGTACTCACCGTGACTTTAATGTTGGTTTTGTTGTCATATCGAAAGCTCATTAAGTAGAAACTTTGCAGTGTAGTCATACCCCGTTAATAGTTGCACATTTAATGCGGCACCTTGTTAACACATAGTAGTTTCAGTTCCCATTCTTATTATAGCAATTAAAAAAAAAAGAATAACACCTAGTTGGCACGACAGTTGTTATGAGACGTTAGTGAATATGTACCAGACCAAAATGGCCAAAATCGAATTCTTCTTGTTTGTTACAGTATGATAACTGACAAGCATGACTTTGAGAGCTTCAGTATTGTTACATGTAAGAGTAAAGATAAGTTGGGTGATTTGAGTCCCAGATGAATTGTGGAGAGTTCCGCCAATAAAACACTAACTTGTTTGTAGAGTTTTGTTTTGTTTTTTGTTTCTTGCCGGTTTTTTTTTGTGTGCGGGTGTTTTGTCGCTTCTAAGCGTACGCGGAAGCCATTAGCACTTGGTTTTAACACTGTTTGAAGTGAACTGACAATTTTCGCATTCTCGGTATTGGGCTGAAACTAGCTCGTACTGGAGGCTCATGCGGGGGAATATTATTAAAAAGAGATTAATATCATTTGCCTTTGAAAATATTGCCCGCATTAGCCTCAGTTTGCAAGCTAGCTGCAGTCCAATGCCGAGAATACGAAAACGGTCTGTTCCAGTTGAGACCTCGTCCACATACGATGGAGAAATTTGATCACGGTGTTTTCATGCTGAAAACTCAAATGTTTTCCGTCTACGCTACGCCGGAGAAATTTGAAAACACAACAATCACCGGTCATTTAATTTTTGGATTTGTGTTTGAAAACAAAAACACTCAACCAGGAAAATCACGACCTTTGTGACGTCATTGTTTTCGTAAAGCTCCAACGTTTTCAAAATGTTTTCCACCCACACTAAAACACAAAGCCCGCGTTTTTAAATTCCTCCGGTTTGAAGAGCGTTTTCGAAAAACCCTGTTTTCGTGACGGATTAGTGTGGACGGTAGGCGAAACTGTAGAAATAAAGCTGCGTTTTCAAACTTCTCTAGCGTAATGTCGTACGAGACCTTAATTTATCTTGCAATGGTTTCACATAACAGTTATCGGAATCAGTTATCTTTCTTGTGTTTCGGGGAATACAGTTACAACGTTTCCTTTTTATACTATGCGTGATATTTCAATTTTTTCGCCGTTCCGTTAAGTGAATTAATAAATTCAATGAAATTTTAAGTTCTCCGAGAGATCAGGTGTAAGCTTCAGACCTACTTATTTGAAGCAAAAATGACACTGTCTTTTTTTACCCGAAAAATATGGAGCATCATTTAACTGTTATCGCAACAACACTTTCATAAAAATCTAATCACACCTTTTCCTTTACTTCTTTGCCAAACCTACTTTTAGCCAAGATGGATTTCCACGTGAACTTTTATTTTTTTGCCACCGTAAATATGAACATCAGGGAATAACAAATAAACAAAAGAAAATATAGCCTTTCTTTTCTCGTGGTTCTTGATTCGCTGACTAAAAAAGCGTGCAAACAAAATAGGTCAATAATTTGGCGTATTTGTCAGCGATTGGCTTGAGTTTCTAATCCATATTCATGCTAAATTGTGGAATCTGCGTCAAACCATGTTTTCCGTTGATCTGTGAAGACGTAACGCTCTTCCGAAGGCGAGTTGGAACTCTTGAGGCAAGAAGATGCTCGAAGACGAAGAAGTGGAAGCTTGGAGAAAGTCTTTAAGCTTGTCCAACTGAAGGTATGCATTGCTTATGAAGAATACAAGCTGTAATTTTGCCCAGGAAGTTCCAAACATGACATCAGGGATGGCGGAGCGTATTTTGAACTGGGGGCTTACAAGCGAGTGCCAGAGGCGCTAACTTTTAGGGGGTCTGGAGATATAAAGTAGAACACGAGAAGAGAAATTCCATATCTACAAGCAACCAAGTATTGTTTTGTTTATTACACAGATACTAAAATCATACAAAATAACGTTTTTGACGATTTTCCGAAGATTTCCGAACACCTTCCGAAGATTTCCGAAGAGATATCTCCAAAGTCCAGTATTTTCCTGTGTTTATGGTTGGCAAGTCTCCAACAAACTAAGACTTGTTGATACCTTGCGAGATGGCGCTAGTTTCCTGGACTCACAATTAATCAAATAGAACATTTCTATTATGGTACTTAAGTACAATGTGTATGCTTTCATATTGAGTTCAACTGACAAAAATATTGACATCTGAAACTGTGCTTATTTTTGATCAGGAACTAGCATATTTTATAGTATAGTATAGTTCTATATGTAACAATAAATAAGCTAACATTTAATAAAGCATAAACTAATGCAACAATCACAACTGTTAGTTTGATGTTATACAATTTTACAAAAATATATTAATTCAGTAACTTGTTGAACATTTTATGAATCATGTTTCATCATGTTCATCTTGTGACAGATTCTTATGAAACACTTTAATGGCTTCCCACTGCCGAGGAGCAAGAAGGATATGAGGTCGTTTACTTTTGATGTACTGATATGCTCCCTCTGGTGTTAATCTCTTGGCCTGTAGGGTAAATCAAACAAAACATTGAAACAGTTCCAGAAACTATCCGTACTCACCCATGGAATGACATGATTGTAATTCTCTGGTGAAAAACCTTAACAGAGCTTACAATATCTTTAAGGTCCTCCTCCCATCCTTAGAATTTTGTAAGATCTTGCAAAGATGTTTGTAAGGACCCTCCAGGATCTTCAACAGTCTTGCTGGGATGATAGAACTATGCCGGGATGATAGAAGAGGGATAAAGGTATGGGTAAAAAAAAAAAAGTCTGCTTAATATATGATAAGATGCAAAGAGGGGAGGTGCATGCATTTTGCAAACAGAATAACCCGAAATGGATTGATTGTGATGTAAGAAAAAGGCAAAGGAACTATGCAAGACAGTGGCCCAAGTGTTTTCAAGGCTGCCATGCTATTGAGAGAACTCAATTACGAAAAGAAGAGAATTCTTTATTCATTAAGAACAACAATTGAATATGCGTATACTGGCCACTATGATGTCCAAGCATTCTCATCAAGTAATAATTATAACTCATTTGTTCTTGACTCTACCTTCATCAGATAACAAGCCACTAGTGTTGTGCTTCGTCCTCTTCCTGCCTTGCAATGAACATAAACACTGTTTTCATTCCTATTCATCTTTTCAATGAACCCCACTCCCCTCTGGAGCATCTCCTGAGATGGTGCGTTGTTAAAATCGATTGTAGCCAGCTGCAATTGCACAACACCCCACTCTGCCCATTCCTGTTCGGTAAACAACAACAACAACAACAACAACAACAAAAACTGCGATGTTGTATGTAGCCATAAAATTCTGATATATACTGGTAAGCACCTCCCTCCATCCCAAAAATAGTCCCTGGGGCAATTTAAACACCTACTCAAAGGAGACGTCTAAGGTATGGCATTCATGGAAAGCAGCTTTTTTATTTTATCATTCCCATTATAATAGACATTAGGAATTAAATATATTAGGTTTTTAAGCTGATGAATTTTTAAACCATGTTTAAATAGAGATTATGAAAATTTAAACACAGATTATGAAATAAATGAACATATAGGCCTTGCCAAAAGAATAAGGCTCCTTTTTCAGGAGCTATCAGATGCAGCCTTGTGATTAAGCCCCAAGATGTCATGTACTCAAATTACAGCAAAAGTTGTCAAATTTCTTTGAAGTGCAAATATATGCCTAAAAATAACCCAGATGTACACGTGCACTGGAGGTCCCTGATTTTGTTACCACTGAATTACCCATCACTCAAGAGTATATTGAAATCATAAACTAGATTCATTGTACATGTATGGTTGCTGTGTCCACAGAGAAGACTTTGTTATGTAAATAATAGCCTCCATTCTGCATGGAAATATGCTTGGATATTTTCCAAGAGCATACCTCAAGGAAAACTGTGAGCTACAAGGAACAGATAGTGTCTAAGGACAAATATCCTAGTATATTTTTACCCAAATGGAGGCTATTGTGTTTATTATCCTTCAAATATTTTTCGCAACACACACATTTTTGAAAATCTGGGAATACCACTCACAGATATTCCCCAGTTTTAGGTGGGGAATATTCAGTCACATGACACATTTAAACCAATCGTACCTGAACAAAAATATTTTATCGATTATAATACTTGATGTTGACATAAGTACGTGCTACCAGTGGTTGCATCGGAGCATAAAAATGTAATGACATACCATAGAATTCTGAAAGTAACCACCCTCCCCTTAAAAAATAAAATAAAATAAAATAAATAAACAAATATTAAATAAGTAAATAAATAAATAAATAAATAAATAAATAGATAACGGTTCCCCGAAAGTGACATGGATTATTTTTACCTTCCTATTGAACTCAAACAGTAACATTCCCCTGAAAGTAATAGCCCAGCCAAAAGTAGCAGCCCTTTGAAGAAGTCACTAAAATAGAATCAAGCTCTGTTCTCAGGTGCAATGTGGATGGAGCGGCCTGACTAGGAAGTAAGAAAGCACAGCTCAATGGAAGAGCTTGTTACATGAATTGACACTGGATAATTAAAGAACACCCACCTAGAAACATGCATGTGTACACACAGAACTATTAAATTCATGTGTTGCACGTCCACCTTGTCTGAAATGGCTGTTACTGTACACGTTCTTATTAACGTTTTTTAATCATCCTAAAGTAACAGCTACCCAAAAGTAGCGGCCACTTTGGACTGCTAAATCCAAAAGTAACTGAGACCATTACTTTTAGAATTCTTTGGTAACATAATCTAACTAGGCATCAAAGGTTGCCTGAGTTGTCATCAAATGAATCATTTGAAGTCTGGCAAACCATTAACAACCATTGAAAACAGATGTAGCATAATTTTATTGAAGTGCATATTAAACATGTGTTTACCTCTTTGCTGTTAGCCAAATATCTTGTCTCGTAGTCTTCATTCATTGTTACCACTCCTCGGACATTTTCATTTTCCACAAGCTAAGAAAAATGTACAAAAGTAGAACCTGTTAGGCAGTGAACTCTCTAAACTCCAGTAATGGAGTCCTCTTGTGCAAAGACACAGATAACCTGGGTGGCATGCGCTAAAAGGAGAGGGGAAGGGGGAACTAGAAGCACGAAGACCGTACCTCGCACTTCTAGTTTTCCACTCTCCTTCCCCTTTGAACGCCTGCCACGCTGGCTAATAGGCAGATGCCTCTTACAGGGGACTCGGGGGGAACACCTCCTTAAGGTGACAACTCCTGTAGACAGACACCTCCCAAAGGCAGACATTGCCTGTCGGCAGACACCCTCCTACCCCAAAGGTGGACACTCCCATTGATGGATACCTGCAAAAGGCAGACTTAACTTAACTTGTGGGCACACATCCCCTATAGGTAACATCTGACCTCTCATAGCTGAACAGCCTTATAGGCGGTTACTTTTAATGAGTAGACAGATTTTCTTTAGGCTATTTTCTAAAAGCTTGCATGTAGGATTAATTTAGCTTTTAAGCTCTAACTCCGTAAGCTTACTGGGCTAAAAGGTGCACTTACTTCTTTAGTTTGACTCTTAAACGGTAATGCCCCCAAAATAACGTTAGTGTCTACACGGTCGTACCATCTTTTGGTACCACTCTCGGTGACTATTCCCCATAGCAAAGATGGGTAAAATACCACTCTCGCGAAAATCCAAGAGCTAAACATAATCGCGCTGATTTCTCTCTGTTTCTTTTCCGCAACCAAGGTGCTTCCGATGGGTCACATCTTAAGGAAACACGAAGAGAAATAACCTCACAAGACTGTCGGGAAATAAAGAATTAAGGAAAACAACTTGGGAACGACCTGGGAACCAGTTTCCTTTCGCAATCCATGACGTAATTGGGTCCAGATTCCACTCGTCCAGATTCCTTGATCCTTTGCGATCACTCATAAACAAAAACAAAGAGATATTTGCGGAGTCTTTTTCTGAGGAAATATTGGCGAAAATTTACCCATTGAATATCCCGAATAGGTAAGGATTTATAACAAAAGCAACTTGTAACTGTAAGCTTGCGGCTAATTAAGTTTTCCTACGTTTTAGTCGCGTGACTAGTTCATTTCTTCGCATCATTGCGTGACACGCATCACCATTTTTCTGAAAGATCAGCAAAAATTGTTCATTTTTCCTGCAGAATTTTGCGGATCAAGTAGTTTATAGGAATATACAAACTTCTACACGTGTGAACAAGTCCTTTCGATGCGTTTGATGTGACCATGGTGGATTCAGAAGCGAAGAAAGGAAGGCTTTCTTTCAAAGACGCTCTGTTAAGTAAATACAGTTTTGATGACGAGGAGAGCGATGAAGACCTGTGCTTTATACATTTTACGGGATCTCCAAAGCACAAAGGTACGTTTAAAGAGCACGTGAATCTTTAAGTTAAACTTATTTCTGGCCTCTGGCTGCATTGATATCGAACATTTGCTTAAGCTTAATCAGAGGAATTTTTTCGTAAACGAAGCGTATACAAAAATTGTGAGTTGTTTTGTATATATTTAAGCTTAAATAAAATTATTTATAGCCTTATTTTGTGTTCCTAACAACTTATTTGTGCTGGTTACAGAAACGCGGTTCTTGAATATTCTCTTTATACCATTGTCCCAAATGACAATCAGCGGTAAAACTTTAAACGCTGCACATTTTTTTTTTAATATTATGCTATATGTAACCATGAAGTCCGAAATCATAATTATGCCAAAAATAAGTAAGCTTTTCTTGTATACATTGAAGACTTATTATCAAAATAACCTTATCGTTATGTATAAACATTTGTCAAGGAATCACGTAGCTTTGTATCTTTAATGCTATTCTGATCTGCTCCTTGGGATTGGTTGTTAAATAGAAATAGCATGTTTGTTTACAAAGCTTCATGTACATGTCGTAAACAGTGGAATCTGACCAATCATGGAGCATAGCTATGTTCAAGGTCCAAGTTTTTAAAACAAAAGGACATAAGAATGTGTACATATCAGTATTGACCCCCAGTTTTAAATTCAACAATTTGTATAAATATGAATTTTTTAAAAAGCACTTTAAAATTTATAGCAAAACTTCACTAATTTAAACCAAGTGCTTGCCTTGGCGGCCAGAGATTTTTTACATGTTGACTTTTTTTATTTCTACTTAGTATTATTATTATATATATATATTTTTTCATGTTTACATGGTTACACTGATTCCATCCTACACTTTAAAATTCAAACAATTATATTTTCACAACTTTCCAACAAACTTATGAAATAGCATACATGCAAAATATTGCTGAATTGCATTGTCTGATTGGTTAAAACAGAGGGTATTTTTATTTTGGGAAAAGACAATACTTTTCATTTTGTGAGAATGGAGGGCTTTATTCCAGCTAGTCGACATGTCGACCTGCTTTCCCCTGCCTTTATCATTCATTAGTGTTCTGTGCAAGGCTTCTGATAGGTTGTGGGAAAAAAGTCTACTTTCACGGGATTTTCAGAAACAAATTTGCGAAAAAAACTGGTGGATTTCACGAGAATTTCACAGGAATTTTCAAGGCAAATATCACCGAAAATGGATTGGTAAAAACGGCCGATAATTTGTGGGAATTTTTCTGGGCAAAGTTTGCAGGAAAGTGATCGGTTTTGCACCAACTTGACGAACGGTTTTAATGAAAAAAGATGGCAATTTTGCCATTTTTAGGGGAAAATGATGAGCATTAGCCTATGCAATATAACATCAGCAACAGAAACACTGACTTAATTACTTACAAATGTTGCATTTCTAAAACTGGCAATTTTTCAGGAAAATTTCAGCAACTTGGGTGAACTGTCGTACACTCTTGCTATTTGTTTGACCAAGATGTTCTTTATAACAGAGATCATCATTTGCTCTTTGAACAACAATGTGCTGGAAGAATGAACCAATGGCAAAGCTTTTTACATTATGGCCACTACCCAGTTTTTTGCAACATTAGAGATTTTTCAGATTTGCTCACAATTTGTGGCTCTGCGATCGCGTGAAATTTCAGAAGCGCTGTCTGTAGGATGGCATCAGCTACATGTACATGTATATGTATTATGCCTTTAAAAAATCTATTTATCTACATTGTTAACTGAATAATTTATGCATCATTTTCAGCCTCTTTTGGTCAGTCAGACCACTTCCAAAAACAAATCATCACTCTTGATGGCCGTGGAATCAACTGTGCAGGTCCTGTTGGAGAGATTGCATCAATTTGTCCAAATGTTATAGAGTTGGATCTGGCAAAGAATGATCTTTCTGATTTTCAAGAGGTTAGAAATAAGAGCTAGCTGAACAGAACAAATGTTAGGATACATAATTTATTGATAATAATTTATATTATTCTTCAATATCAAAAATAAGTATATTACGCAATATCATACAAATTGGCCTGCTCTCAGCTAATTACAATGAAGTATTTTTCTCAGTCGCATAATCATAATATTAGACACATAATAATTACTATTATGATAATTATTATTAATGTATTATTATACGGCTTGTGTTTGTAACTGATTAACACATATTCTGATGGGCTAATTCCAGGGCATTATTCTCCCGTACAGGCTTGCAAAACAAAGCAGAAAGCCGTAATATATTATTAATAAACAAGTTATTAACCTCGAAAATTCGATCTTCTACATGCTGTAGAAACCCTTTTACTTGATGGCATCAATGGAGGAATAAATGGCTAGTTAATGCCTGTGTTTCTTTCCTTTCTTTTTGTTGGCCATTTAGGTATTTCAAATAATTAGTCAACTACAGAAGTTGGAGTTTTTAAACCTGAGTGAAAATTACTTGTGGCAAAGGATTGACGACTTTACTCCATTTATGGCAGACCAGTGCAAGGATTCTTTACCTTCCATTAAAAAACTCATCCTAAACAACACAGCCGTACCACTGGAGACAGTTTACTCTCTGTTGAATTGCCTCACTGGGTAGGTCTTAGTATTAAACCATTAGCTTTAAATATTTTATAAATATACCAGTGAGAAGGTGCTAACTTTTCCAAGTTCTCTACAGTGGGAACCATACTTTTAAGGTGCTTTCAAGGTGCTCATCAGGTCCCAAGGGAAAAGATTGACTACAAGTGGCATGTGTAGTCTGAGGAGAACATGGGGAAGGATTGAGATTTTGGTCATGCAGTAGCCCTGGTTGAGGTCTTTGTGTCATATTCTTAGACATGGGGTCTGTCTTAACCCAAGGGTTAGGCTATGAATAGTCCTTCTTTTCCCAAGTCAATTGAGAGTGATGTGAAAAAGTGCAGAAAAAATGGCAGTGCCAAAGCTTAAGGGGCGAGAAGTGCATCTATTGACCCCGGTTTTGCACTAGCAGAAAGTGGGGCTACTCTTAGTCTACCCAGAGGTAAAGTATCTGATATTTTCAAACTGTTACCACAACCTGGCAATGTGCAGGGGTTTGGGGGTTGCCCAGCGTAGAATTGCTTACAATACAGGCAGTTAGCAATTCCTGCTAGTTGCTTTGTGTTACCTGATTTTGTCAGACTGTTACTGCAGCCAGGCAATGTGTGGGGGGTTGGGGGGGGGGGGGGAGTGCCCATGGTGCACTTGCTCACAATAAAGGCAAGTAGCAATTACTCCTAGTGGCTTTGCGTTACCCAAGCTCTATGAATACAGCTACATAATTAGTCCTTTGGACAGGTTGTTTGCCTATGTTGATGCTAGAGCACACAAGCTCATTTCCATGGAAAACGTGCAGGTTTAAATTTTGTTTTTCATCTTTAAACTTCAGAGTACAAGACCTTTACCTGAGTCTTAATGGCTACGAAAACATTCCAGATACACCAGAGCAATATCCAAACGTCAGAAGCTTGTCAATCAACAAACATGTCATCACACAATGGAACGAGATTGGAAAGGTGGGATTTGTGTTCCCAGGCTTGGTAGAGCTGCGTATGTCAGAGTGCCCACTGGAAAATATTACTGCCACGGAGATTGCACAACAGTTTCCCAACCTGAAGGTGCTGAACCTAAATGATACACTACTTGACTCGTGGGAAGCCATTGATGCGCTGAAATGCTTTCCAGGATTGACAGATGTCAGTGTCATGGGCATACCCCTTCTAGAGCAGTACTCAGATAAACACAAGCGCCAGCTTCTTATTGCAAGGCTCCCTAACATTACAAAGCTTAACAAGACCGGTGTGACAGACGAAGAACGGGAAGACGCTGAACGATTTTTCATTCGTCATCACATGGATGATGAAAGTCCTCCTTCAAGGTATCTTGAGCTGGTAGATGCTCATGGTGTGTTAGACCGACTGGCTGAGGTCAACCTTAAAGCTAAAGAATCTGCCTTGATCTCGTTTGTATTTGATGATGAACCTCTTTTTAAGAGAGAAATAAACCTTATGCAGAGTACAACAAGCTTGAAAAAATATTTAAGTGAGATTGTAGGGCTACCACCTCCCGGATTCAAGGTACTTTACCGCGATGTTGAGTTTTCATTTGGTCTTGACGAAATGAAGTATGGCCCCAAAAAGCTGTATACGTACAACATGAAAGATGGAGATGAAATACATGTGTGGAGCCGCTGACTTAGCAGAGCACCGTTTCAAGATTAATTAATAGTGATTTTTCTTTATGGACGTTTTTTACAGTTCAGAGGATTAAAACTAATTGTGTTTGAGGCATGCGTTGTAGAAATAACAAAACAACAGTTCTCAATGAAGGCCACTCTTGATCAGTTTGCTTAAAATTTAGAAATCCAGTTGAACATTAAGATATCTTTACTTGTTAAATGTCCATTCCACGAGCTGTATTGTAGCCCTGCCGACAGATACAGATCTTTTGTATCAGTAGTAAAGTGAGCTTGGAGTGAGCGAACGAGACAGGGGTAACCATTTTCTTTAACCTTAACTCTCTCGTTCACTCGCCCGCGTTGACCGTTAGCTGTTCATTATATTCAAAGACTTTTTCTATCCACATTCTTATACATGTACATGCTCCTTCCCAATAAGCTTTTCACAATTTCTTCACTTTGAGGATTTGTTTTCGTTTGTTATATGGAAAATAGTTTCAAGGTTGGTATCCAAAGGTTTGATATAAAAACCTTAGGACGTAAATAATAATATGTTTAGGAGTTATGGTTGGCCTTTAGACACTGGAAATATATATTGTAGGTAAGACAGGAGGGTTTAAACTTTGTAAAAAGTTACATCTTATCATGCTTTTCGCAATTCGATAATGAAAGTGAGATCACCAAGCTCGTTTTTGAGTTATATATGCTTAAAGCTAAATTTAAGGGTGTTTTAACAAGCTGCACTGTTGCTATGGTAACCCTCCATATAAAAAGGATGACTGCAACTTGTTTACCAAGCAATCGTGCATTTGTGTGATACCATTATTGTGTAGCATCAGTTGTTAAACAGAGGTAGTATTCATCCTTCAACGTATAGCTGTTAGAAAAGTGCTGGAAACTGTTTCCAGCCTCCTAAGGCGACTTTGTAGACTGATTTAAAAGCTGCAATCTGATTGGTTGAGCTGTCGTATCCTATCAGCCACTAGAGTGTAATGACTGGAGAACTTTGGAGAAACGAGAAACCGTCCCCATTCTAATACAACCCCAAGCCATAGCACACTCATGGATGATAGTCTGCGATAGCTCAGCCAATCAGTTGTACAGTGAACGAAGAGAATTCTAATAATTAACAATTAGGTTCTTTGCACTTTATTTCTATGAGGCCAAAGTTGATTCGGCCTGCCGTCTTACCTCATAAAAATCCCAAGCACATTATCTGGTTAATTAATGGTGTCTGAAAAGACTTCAGGGTCATGGCGTCAAGTGTTTAGTGACGTTGCTTTCTGGTCACCGAGAAAGAGAAGCGTTTATATACTTACGACCATGCAATTGTGGGAGAGGTCATGGGTACCAGTCACCGTTAAATCCATGGGAGGGGATGGCCGGGAAGCCACTGGTAGTTGACCAGTTTTCTCTGTAAAGTGCACCGACAATAACCGTTCACTTTCAATATTGAAGAGTTGACTTTTTGTATGATTAGCGAGTGCTCGCGTGCGGGAGGATAACGTGGATCGATGAAATGAATTGTTGCTATCTTTGAGTAAAGTCATCAATGAGTGTTAAAAGTTAATAGTCTGCGCTTGGTGGTAACATATATGAACAATAGCCTCTATTTGGCTCGAAAATATGCAAGGATATTTGTCCGTGGACATTATCCTCTTCCGAGAAGCGAACAGATAATGTCCAAGGACAAATATCCGAGAGTATTTGTCCGTCAAATGGAGGCTATTGTGTGTTTATTATCCTTCAAATATTTTTCGCAACACGCACACTTTTGAAAATTAAAGAGTATATATTCTCGGATATTCCCCAGTTTCAGCTGGGAAATATTCGGTCACGCGACGTGTTTAAACCGTTCCCCGCGCGCGAGCGAAAATATTTGATGGATTATAAGCTCGGATATTTGTCCGCAGACATTATCTGTTCTGCAAAGTGCAGAGCTTCAAGGAACGGATAATGTCCAAGGACAAATATCTGAGCATATTCTGGAAGTTAAGTGGACGCTCTTTTGTCTGTTATCCTTCAACTATTTCTCGCAACACGCGTTATATTGAAATTTGAGGAATATCACTCGGATATTCCCCAGTTTTAGCCGGGGCATATTCAGTCACGTGACGCGTTTACACCAATCGCGTGTGACCGAAATATTTGATGGATTATAAACAAAGATGTTGTGTCCCACGATCTTAGGAAAACAAGTAAAGCAGGAATCCCTGAATGTCAATAATTTGAGATCTTTGCACTTTCAAACGGCAAATTAATTACTACACACCAGCTAAACAGCGTCGTAAACAAGAATGCAATCTGGGTCCATTAAATAGGCCACTTTCGGCATATTAAAATTCAGCTTGATAGCGAGGCCTAGAGGACACAAACAAAAGAAATGAATAAACATGCCATTAAATTCCTTTTGTTTGTGTCCTCTAAGCCTCACTGCCAAGCTGAATTTAAATATATCGAAAACAGTCTATCAACGATATCTCATTTAGGGTGAAGTCATGGGCCCCAGTCTCCGAGAAATCCATGGGTGGGGATGATCGGGACTTTTCTGGTAGTTTACCAGTTTTCTCTGTAAAGTGCACCGACAATGGTTTGTTTTCACTATTTAAAACTCATCTTTTCGGTCGTTAACACTGCGCTCATATTGCGCAAGCGCGCGCAAGGATAACGAGGAAATCGATCGGAACTCGATTAAATTGATTGCTACTGTCTTTCGAGAACTGGACAACGGTGACGTCAACAATAGAAACTGCCAAAGGTCTCCACAGGCTTCGAATTACTGTGTAAAGTCATCAATGAGTGTTATAAAGGGAAATACTACTCTGCCCCAAGATTTCCCCCCCCCCACCCCCCCCTTCCAAAAAAAAGTCAAGCGGGAATTCCTGAATGTCATTTATTTGCCTCAGCACTTTCAAACGGCAGATTATTTCATGTTAGCCAAGTAGCGTCACAAGGAAGTATGCAACGGACACTCAAGACTCACTTCATTGCCTTTCTCTGATTATCATATTATTGTTACAATCTTTGAAATAGAACTAGAACTAGAACTAACACTTATTGCATGTAAACAAAACGCTGAAGTTCATAACACGTAACATAATACGTAACAGAACACATTGTAAACTCAAAAAGAAGCAGTTTGATCTATCTTAGCGACTCGTTCATTTCTAATAAACCAAAAAAACAATGTAAGCATTTTCCTATCACTTAAATTCCGAAAACGTTCGCTACTCTTCTCTAACAAAATACCTATTAACACATTACAGACAGGAACTACTTTGCCTCGTAATTTTCAGAAATTACTAAACATAGGCACGCAAGGCGTGCAAGAGTTATTTTTTTGTGTGAAGTGTTGGAGATAGAAGCATTCATGGTACAGTAATGATTTGGTTAATTTGACAAGTTTTTTTGGTTGCGATGTTACATCGGTCATGGTAAGATAGCTAAATAGTACGCCATAAAATGTTTGACTGAAAAAACTACAGTAATCTGACACGTCTCCAGATTAATGTAGATACCATCTTATTTTCTAACAGGCAATTTGATTCGTTCTTTGATACAACCCGCACTGTGATTGGTATGACACGCGCACATGCATAACTCCCTCATGATCACTCACCGATCACATAACCCTTCCAACCCCCAAGAGGAATTTTTGCTCAAAAATACTCAAGTTAATTTAGAGACTTTTTCGCATTTTACACGAGTCGTAAGTTTACCTTTTTACACAACACAACACAACACAACCTCACCGAAAATAGAAAGAAAGAGAAAAAAACCTCTGACACGTTGAAAGTCTGATTTAATTAAATTGCACTTTAACTTGGTGCCACGCAGTCTTCAAAGAACATTTGAACAGTTTTCACACTTTTTACCTTTAAAAATATCGGGCTGAAATGAATGTCATCAAATAAAACTATTAAACTGCTACTGCAGAGACGTAAAAACAGTCCAGAAACGAAAGCTTCTTTTTTGTTTAATATCCTGGAAACAATAGCCGATAACTTGTCAGCTCTAATTGAATTTACTCTCATATAAAAAACAAAAGTGTTAAGTTACCATTTGTTACTAAAGATAGCAAACATCTCGTGGGAAAGCGTGGTGACGATTCGTCCGCTCTAATTGAATTTACTCCCTTGTGATAAACAAGAGTGTCAAATTACACTTTGTAACTAAAAAAACAAAAATATCTCGTTATATTCGCATGCAACAAGAACAAAACAATCGTTACCCGCACTTACTATTGTAAACATTAGAACTGTTTCAAATCTAAAGTCTCGTCCCCTCTACAACATGTCCTAAGAACTAGACGCGACGATTCGTGACCTCTAATTGAATTTACTCCTTGTGAAAAATAAAAGTATCAAGTTACCTTTGTAACTAAAAATAAAAATATCTCGTTGCATTTGCATACTACTAACTCACGAACTGTTACAAACCTCAAGGCTCATCTCGTTCATTTAACTAAAATCCTCAGCCTAACCCACAGAAAATGTCGAAGTAAACCCAATATATGAATACTTCCTCCTCTTTTATAGAAGAATAAATATGGCCGTTCTGAACTGTATCGGGATCAAATCTTCCCACTTACCATTTATCTTTACAGCAAGAAATTTGATTGGCTGTTTATAGTAGATCCAATCTGATTGGTGTGACATACATACATGTCTCACTCACTCACTCATTCACTCACTCACCCATTGACCCGTCCATAACATACCCGACGCGCCGACTAAGAGGTATTTTTTTTACAAAAAAATAACTCAAAAATGTCGTTATTTCTGGTATGGTTAGACAGTGCCTGGACTTACTATTCATTTTTGATTACTTCAAAGTTACTCAACACTGCCCTATTAAATCATATGCCAAGGTGTACCAAACAAACGTTTAAATTGAATTGTAATTCTTTTCTAAAATTGTGTTTGCGAAAAGCTTTTACGGATACACATCGACACGATTTTGATGCTCTATAGTCAGCAGAAAAAGCATTTTCCTACAAACTCACTGTTGGCCAGTAAACTATTTACACTAAAAAACCTAATAGTATTTAGCATTCTAATAATAATAACAAATCGAAAGAGTTGCCCTCTTCCGTATTGATAGATGAACTCAACAACCAAACGGATAAGACAAAACAACACTGTTAGCAACCATCAAGGATAACGCACGTTTGATCACTTCATCGATTTTCTCTGAAGCTCTGAAGTTAGTACGTTCTTTTATAGTGTAAAAGGAAAGAAACAATTAGTCCATTTAGCTATGATGTTCCGCACCACAATGAATGTAAAAGTATCACCACCATAGCGACCACAAACGTAAAGCGTAAGTAAAGTAGCCTTTTCCAACACAAGTTTGCACTTTTCAAACACGTGCTATGTATCGTGTAAATTCATTCAGTGATCTCAGATTTTCAAGAAACGCCAAAGTTTTGTTATTTATCCGACACAAAGAAATCTGACCCGAGTCGAACCTTCCATATTACTTAGTTTCCAATTTTATTATCTCAACATTTAATAAAAACCTAAGTACCTTTAGCTGTATTAAAGTTCATCTAATTACCTTTAGCCAAGTCCAAGGTACCATCATCACCGATGAGTACAAATGGAGCCCAGTACATGACATCGCTAAATTTCTCAGACTCTCTCAGACACTTCATGGCTCGGTTCAGGGATTCACTGGCACTTCTTCCTTCTGCTAGGTGAAGGTAAAAACTCTTCATGAATTCCAGAGTGGCTTGGTCGTCAATTGCCCACAAAGACACAAGAACACAACGAGCACCGGCACCCAAGAAGGCTCGTGCAATGCCAACCACGCCCTCAGCCTTAATCTCACCACGACCACTATGGCAACAACTTAGCACAACCAGCCTTGCTCGCATTTGAACTCCCATCACATCACTCATTGTTAGCAAGAAGTCTTCCTTACCAGGCTTCGGGGATGCTCGAGTAGGGTTTGGTGCCAAAGCAATTTCTCCTGTTTCCATTCTACCATGTGCTGCAATGTGCACCAAAGCAACTGAGGAAAGTCTTCCCAACACTTGAGCTTTTGTTGCCTCTTTTCCAGTGAGGGGAGCAGTGTTAAGTATTTTCCCAATCATCTCTACTTCTATCTTTGCAAATGGTAGCTTTTCTAACGTTAACCCCGGATAACCGACTTCCTCTAAGCAGGGATCACCCACGAGCAGCGCCCCAGACTTTTTGTGGTAATCTGGTGAACAATCCTTGATCAACTTCAAACTATTCAATGACGGAATGACCCGGATTTTGAAATACTCGCTCAAGTACTTTGAATTAGAATCCATGAATGCAGCATAAGGAGCCAAGCACAATGGACCTTCGGGAACAAATATCAGTTCATTGCCATTAATCAAGTCTTTGATGGGGCTAAAGATGACGTCATACAATGTTCTCAAACCATTGGAATCAAAGTGCGTGCGTTGGGATATGGTTTGATCCCTCTTCTTTGACAGGTCGCTGTCGATTTTCCTATCCAACGATCGATCCTCGCATTCCACACCACGTCCGACACCAATTTCCTCACGAGTAGTGTTAATTAAGGACTCCAACACACTGGTCGCAACAATCCTCGAATTATTATCGCTGATTTCTTTTCTTCTTAACTGAACATCTCCATTTTGAATAATCCAGAAAATTAGTTCTCTTTCATGAACTGCCATAAAGACTGTACTCGATGAAAGGCAACTTAATGTGTCGCAAGTAATTTTTTCCTCTGTATATGGTGTTTTTGTTTCGTACTTTGAATACATAAGGTCTCTCAGAGCTTGTGCACGTCCTTCTTCAACAGCAAACAAAGCCTCAAATACGTCACCTTGTTTCAACATTAGGCGCCATAATCTAGTATAAGGCGTTTCATTATCATCCCGGTAGCTAATTGTCCACTCATCTTTACCTTGCAGATGCTGCCTAACATCATTGAACAATCGCACGCTAGAACGATAGCAATCAAGAGCCTCATTTATAGAACCTCGAGATTCAAAGCAAATACCAAGATTGCAATACGAGGCACCTTCTCCAGCCCTGTCTCCCACTTCTTTGGCAATTTTTAGATCCAGTTTATGATACTCGATGGCTTTTTTGAAATCTCCCAGACTGTGATAGGCGTTACCAAGATTAGCATACGACGTTCCTTCTCCAGCCCTGTCTCCCACTTCTTTGGCAATTTTTAGATCCAGTTCATGATACTCGATGGCTTTTTTGAAATCTCCCAGACTCTGATAAGCGTTACCAAGATTAGCATAAGACTTTCCCTCTCCAGCCCTGTCTCCCACTTCTTTGGCAATTTTTAGATCTAGTTCATGGTACTTGATGGCTTTTGTGAAATCTTCCAGACTGTCATAGGCGTTGCCAAGATTAGCATACGACTTTCCCTCTCCAGCCCTGTTCCCTACTTCTTTGGAAATTTGTAGATCCAGTTCATGGTACTTAATGGCTTTTTTGAAATCTCCCAGACTGTCATAAGCGTTGCCAAGATTAGCATACGACTCTCCTTCTCCAGCCCTGTCTCCCACTTCTTTGGCAATTTTTAGATCTAGTTCATGGTACTCGATGGCTTTTTTGAAATCTCCCAGACTGTCATAAGCGTTGCCAAGATTAGCATACGCCTTTCCTTCTCCAGCCTTATCTCCCATTTCTTTAGCAATTTTTAGATGACGTTCTTGGTACTCGATGGCTTTTTTGAAATCTCCGAGACTGTCATAAGCGTTTCCAAGATTACCATACGATGCTCCTTCTCCAGCCCTGTCTCCCACTTCTTTGGCAATTTTTAGCCCACGTTCATGGTACTTGATGGCTTTTTTGAAATCTCCCAGACTGTCATAAGCGTTGCCGAGATTACCATACGACGCGCCTTTTCCAGCCCTGTCTCCAACTTCTTTGGCAATTTTTAAATGACATTTATGGTACTCTATAGCTTTTTTGAAATCTCCCAGACTGTCATAAGCGTTGCCAAGATTACCATACGACGCACCTTCTCTAGCCCTGTCTCCAACTTCCTTGGCAATATTTAGATCTAGTTCATGGTACTCGATAGCTCTTTTGAAATCTCCCAGATTTCGATAAGCGACGCCAAGATTGCCATACGACTTTCCTTCTCCAGCCCTGTCCCTCACTTCTTTCGCAATTTTTAGATGACGTTCATAATACTCGATGGCTTTTTTGAAATCTCCTAGAATGTAATAGGTGTTGCCCAGATTACCATACAACGTTCCTTCTTTAGCCCTGTCTCTTACTTTTGAGTCCAATAGATGCTAGAATCACAGAAATATAATTATACTGATATTAATTCAAGGGTGCTACCAATCAATAGACTCTTCTTTTTCTTAAGGGTGGCACGATGCAAGGCTATTCACTACCTATTCACAGAATAGCGTAGCGAGTAGCGTAATTAAGAACAGAGGGGCATTCGTGAAAAGCAAATAGATTTATAGTAAAACTGGATGGAAACACGAAGAAAGTGATTCTATTTCTTTAGGAAAATAATGGGAGAAAAAGCAAGGAAAATCAATCGTGTCATTTCAGGTATCAAAATACAAATGTTCTTTGCGTCATCATTACGTCAACAGCTCGTGCAAGCTCTGTGTTTCTAGTGAGTTGTAGAAGTACAACTTCTAGCGCATGCTTTATTACAGGAGGTTGTTTGAACATTACATATCAATTATTTGATCTTCCCTTTCAAAGCCGAGAATATGTCTTTCTCCAGCATTTCTTACCTGACCCTTCAGGGAGTGAGTCTTCGGGTTGCCCTTTGCTTCTTGTAATTTATTTTGACCAACAACACACCTGGCCCGTAAATCTAGCAATATCTTGTTAGTCTTGTCAATCTGCTTAACGTTAAGGCACGTGACATCACTTTGTAATGAGAACCTCATTAAAAAATATTGTAGTAAGGCCTTTGAATTTCGTTCAATGCCTTATCTTTATTGTTTGCGAAAGACTGACCTATATACTGCTATGAAATGTATTGAAAATAAGCAACGAGGTAGGGAAGAAATTAATGTAAACTAGCAAACCTAACAGGTGCAGAAAGCTATACAACCTCGCGAATACGTGACGATTCCAGCGATTATGGAGATCAAAGGCTATTATTGTTTGTAAGCAATTTGTATACGAATTTGGCACGTAACAGTATAAAGGGAGTTGACCTCTCATGTCAGCCAGTGTGTAAAAATAAATAACAGAAAAGTCATCTATTTCACCGCAGGAAACTCAGTAGTAAACTCGTCTAAGTTGAGCCGAAGGTGGGAAACATTAACAACATCATTGGAATAAAAACGTTCTCTGGTTAAAAATATATTAAAAACATAAGCTTTCGGCTATCAGTCTATAGCCTTTAACGAATGAAAAATGTGGCGCGCAAGCGAAAATATATACGGATAGGGTGCGAAAAAATTGAGAATAAAAACAAGCGTGAAAAAAGGCAAGAAGATAAAAATGTAAATGAGGCCTGATTACAATAAAATAGAATATTGCCTAGGCAACGGTTTTGAGTTGTTATCCGCGTCAACGGTTTTTGCTGTATGCCAAGATTCCAGTGTTTTTCGAACGCGGTAATTGCCTTTGTCAATGACACAAGCATTGTCGAAATCAATGGAGTGATTGTTTTGCCACGCATGGTTGGCAACATTAGAGCCATTTGAATAGTTCTTCAAGTTTCGTTGATGTTCCTTTTTTCGGGTTTGGAAGCATCTTCCGGTTTCTCCTATGTAATTCCAAGGGCAGTCTTTACATGGAATTTTGTAAACAACATTACATTGAAAATCTGAGGGTTGTCTGAACTTTGGTGACGGGAATTCTTGTTGAAGGGTTTTAAGTGGTTTGTTGACAACTCGGGTATCATTTTTGCGGTTTAATCTTGTGAAGGGCTCGGTTAGGCCGCTGATGTAAGGGAGACATGCAAAACCCTGGTACGTATTAGATGGATCAGCCCATTTGAAGAACATAGAAACCAGTTCTTCTGGTGGAGGAACTGTAAATGGGGGTGGCTTCTTACTGAGGATGTTAGAAATAACAGCCGGTGGGTAACCATTAGCTTCTAACGCGGCCCTAACATGATTGGTTTCACGTGTTTTTCCTTCAAAGCTGCTAGGAAGGTTGGATGCCCGGAACAGGAGGGTCGAGGCCGTGCTGATTTTGTGTTCTTTTGCATGATGGGGAGAGAAGTCCAAATAACGGTCAGTATGGGTTGGCTTCCGAAATATATCAATAAAGGCAACTCCATTTCTTCTGGAAACCAAGGTGTCTAAGAAGGCCGTTGTTTTCAAGTTCGATTGTGAAAGAAATTTTGAGATCACAGGCGTTAAGAGTATCGTGAAAGGAAGAAACGGCGTCCTTCTTGATAATCACAAAGCTGTCGTCAACATATCGTTTCCAAACCCTTGGTGGGACTGGTGAGGTACTGATAGCTAAATCCTCGATCACTTCCATACAGAGGTTAGCAACAATGGGGCTAACTGGACTGCCCATTGCACAGCCGTGGATCTGTTTGTATATGCAGTTATTATAGACAAAATAATTGTTTGAAAGAGTGAAATCCAGTAGAGAAATGATGTCATCTGTGCTGAGAATTGTTCTGGATCGTAATATGTTGTCATTGTTTAATTTGCTCCGAATGTATTTACAGGCTTTGTTGACTGGAATAGCTGTGAAAAGCGACACAACGTCAAATGAGACCATAACTTCATCATCAGAGATTTCCATATTAGCCACTTCTTTGGCGAACTGTGAGGAATTGAGAACAGAATATCCATTGTGATTCCGTATCGGCGATAGGATTTCCGAAAGGAACTTGGATGTATTGTAAAGGGCGGAGCCAATGGAAGAAACAATCGGCCGAAGAGGGAAGCCCGGTTTGTGGTGTTTAATAGAACCACGGATGGCGGGAGGGGAACCGTCTGTAGAACGGAGTTTGCGATAAGTCAATTCATCAATCTTATTTTGTCTTTTAAGATCGAGGAGTCTGTTGTTCAATTCTTTTTCAATTTTAGAGAATGGTGACTTGTCGACTGGATGGTAGGTGTCACGGTCAACAAGTAGGGCTTCCATTTTTGTGTCATAGTCTGTTTTCAATCATGTTAGGGCCGCGTTAGAAGCTAATGGTTACCCACCGGCTGTTATTTCTAACATCCTCAATAAGAAGCCACCCCCATCTACAGTTCCTCCACCAGAAGAACTGGTTTCTATGTTCTTCAAATGGGCTGATCCATCTAATACGTACCAGGGTTTTGCATGTCTCCCTTACATCAGCGGCCTAACCGAGCCCCTCACAAGATTACTCCACAAAAATGATACCCGAGTTGTCAACAAACCACTTAAAACCCTTCAACAAGAATTCCCGTCACCAAAGTTCAGACAACCCTCAGATTTTCAATGTAATGTTGTTTACAAAATTCCATGTAAAGACTGCCCTTGGAATTACATAGGAGAAACCGGAAGATGCTTCCAAACCCGAAAAAAGGAACATCAACGAAACTTGAAGAACTATTCAAATGGCTCTAATGTTACCAACCATGCGTGGCAAAACAATCACTCCATTGATTTCGACAATGCTTGTGTCATTGACAAAGGCAATTACCGCGTTCGAAAAACACTGGAATCTTGGCATACAGCAAAAACCGTTGACGCGGATAACAACTCAAAACCGTTGCCTAGGCAATATTCTATTTTATTGTAATCAGGCCTCATTTACATTTTTATCTTCTTGCCTTTTTTCACGCTTGTTTTTATTCTCAATTTTTTCGCACCCTATCCGTATATATTTTCGCTTGCGCGCCACATTTTTCATTCGTTAAAGGCTATAGACTGATAGCCGAAAGCTTATGTTTTTAATATATTTTTAACCAGAGAACGTTTTTATTCCAATTAACAACATCAGTGGCTTTGTTGACTTAAGGAAAGGGCGGGGTGGGGAGGTCCCAACCCGATATGACTCCAGGCGTAAACGATTTTTTTTTTTTTAAGTGCGCGGATAAATAATATACGAGAGAGTACCGTTACGCTTTTTGTTATAATTATACACTTGAGTCTCTTGGTTGTTTTGTGATTTTTTGTGCCAAGTAACTGAGGATATACAATTGGATTTCAAACTCCAACTTACTTCCTATCAAAAGGCCTTTTAAGCCAACTTGTGATATTTGCTCATAAAGTAATTAATTAATTTACTAATTATATAGCTGCGTCAAAATCCAATTTGCCAACAGATCCATTTTTATTAATTTTTGCAAACTGTCCAAATTTAAAATAAATTGGATAGTTTTGGCTCAAACGTTTAGTTTCGCTTTGAACAAACTGTCCAATTTGAGAAAAATCTGGATACTTTCCATCAACCAATCAAATGTCAAGATAAATAAAAGAACCGAGTATTGGCCAATCAGGTTTAGCTATTATCACTGCCAGAAAACGCCAGCGTAGCTCGCTAAGTTTTATTATGTTTTGATAATGGCGGAATTTCCCGACCTTTTTTCTCCACCTTTTTGACGTTTCAAACTTTCAAATGGAGTCTTCAGCTGGGTTCCAGTGTTCTCCTTTTCAGGCGGTAACCGGTAAAATTTACCGCCTGTAGCACCACTCACTACCGCTTAAAATCCCTTAGAATTCTTGAAAATTCAACAGGTAAAGGAAAAAAAAAGCATAGTTGTTTCACCGACGTAATCGGTATTTTATCCTTGTAAAAGAATAAATAAACAGATTAAAAAATAAACTGCGCAGGCTATGGTTTGTAAGTACTATCTGTGGCTTTCGAACTTCGAGGCAAGATCCGTGAATTTTTGGCGGGCTTTCTGTCACAATTCCATCAGGACAGATGTCATTTCTTCGCACGTGCATCGGTAGTTGTTTACGCTCAGTTTCACGATGAACCGACAACGAGCTTTGTTCTCAATTCTCTCCGTCATAATGGCAAGAAGTCACGAATGGAAACAGTTACAGTTCCATGAGCTTCCCACCTAACAATCGGCTTTAGAAAACTGGTGTTGTTAAATCGACCAACATTGACGTGTGTTGATCGAAAACGTTATCTTCGTCACGAAATGCTCCACATTCAGGTCAAAAGTGTTTAAAATCTATTTTCAGACGACATTTTGAGAGAATCCTTGACAATGAAACCCTTCCAGAACGTGAATGAAAACGATTTCGTTTGGTTTTGAGAGACGACCGCTGATTTTGTAGTGACACTTCATGTAAGCACAGCGAGGATACCCCGAATGTGGCTTTGGCCTATTTTTCTGTGACTTTAGGGCAAGAGAATTCAGACAAAGAATAAAACACTTAAAAATGAAAATGCTGTTTGATTTCATTTGACATCTAAAGCTAAAGGTGCAAAATTAGTAAATCGTAATGCATATTAGATGGAGGTCTTTTCAAAGAAAATGTTTTTATTAGGAAACGACAACATCGGCGATGAAGTGGCTTTGCAACTTGAGAAAGAAACACCTGTCTTGGAAAGCACATCACCTACATTGATTTGAATTCCATGTAATGTACAGGGCAGACCTAATAAACAAGGCTGCGATCCGCCCATGATTGCTTTACCGGCTTAAAATGCTCTTTTACCTGTTGTACTGAAAATAAGGGAGAACCCTGCGGTTTCCAGAGATAGATGCTACTGATTTACTCGAGATGAAGGAGAATAATCAGAACAAGAACGCTCAAAGAAGCACAAAAACCTGGGTATTTTCAAATTTACTGTGCTTTTGAGGGTCAAATATTTTCCTTGTTCATCTGTTTTTGGATGCTATATACTTAATAGGTAATAGGACTACTTGCTTGTCCAATTTGAAAATAACTGGATGAGAAAAATTCCTCAGACTGCTAAACTGGACTCGGCCTAAGGCCTCGTCCTCCGTACACAAATAATCAGTAAGCTTATGTAGGTTAAACAGTTGAGCTGTTTGGATTTTTCTACTGATAAAAGTATAAAGCTCTAACAAAAAGCTGACTGTGTCATGTACACAAAATTATATTTAAGCCAGTGATAGAGCACTCTTTGCATGGGTTTACCGGCGCAATAAACCACGAGAGATGTGGGGATAATACGAAAAAAGCTTGTAAAACAAAATATGATTTTTTTTTAACCCAAGTAACTGCTACAACTCTCCCTAGGTACACTATCAATCGTTAACAATGAAGTTTTAGTCGTACGATCCTTTCTATAAGTCGGATAAAGCGGCACATATCTCCTCGAAAGTATTTCGTTCAAGTTACCCCTAGGTGTTACCACTCATTCCTCCACGACTGTACAAAGGACAAGGGGTAGGATAGAAGCCCTCCTTACGTTTTGGGGATTAAAATACATTTCTGAAAGGAATGTTCGTTTGTAAGTAGCGCAAGGGAATACCTAGAATTCCTAGAGGTAACATGAAAGCTCCTTTTTAATTACAGTTGGCAAAGAACATAAAAGCATGATGTTCTAAAAGATACTACCAATCCCTTCTCACACCACGGTATGGCGTCTTCATAACACTGTAGCTGCTCACAAGCACTTGCTCCTTCAAAAATACCAAAATATTACCTGCATTACAAAGGTGAAAACAACTCAAGCCTGGTTTATTCTTGTATTTAACCATTAACAACCCAGCTACACAAATGTGCGTAGAGAAATAATGCCTAACAGAGAGCCTTCGACCTACATTTTGGTGAAGGCTGGGCACTGAATTGTGGAATCCAGTAGAAAAACATGGCTTACTCTGCTTCAATCGAAACTGGGTTGATTTCAGCGACGTTTCCTGAATAATCCCTTGTTTAAATTGCTGATTTATGTGGGACGGGTTACTGGAAAAATGTACGAAGTATCTTTGGACATTGCTGGGAACGGTGACACTGTGCTGTGAAAATTGAACTGATCGAACAATTACGATCCTCGGCTGTCCGATGGATGACATCCGTGCACTTTGAGTCGTCAGAGTTCGATACGATGGCTTTGAACTTTAGCATGTTATAAGTCAATCGAGTCAAGGATTTTACCTATTTCTATGGCTTTCATCAAAGTTCGTTCCAACTTGACGGCAGCTGTTGCATCATTCAGGGCCTCGTGGAAATTCCCTGATTAAAATAATTGAAACAATTATTTTATGTACAGATTGAGAAGCAGTACCTCAAAAGTAAAAACGATAAAAGTTCTCGAGGTTCAAGAGATATCCAAAGAGCTTGTTTTATTTCAACGGTCTGACCTCTTTCAATCTAGGGGCAATCAATGGATCTGATCTTTGAAAGAGGTCTGACATTGTAAAGAAAAGATACTTTTCTATTTTCCGGCTTTTTTCCTATTTTTGCAGGTCAATATTTGACATAAAGAATTTCGTTTACGCATACAAGTTTAATTTTACCCAAAGAAGGAAAACCAAAGCGAAAAATAGCAAAGCGGAAAACATCGGAAAATTTACTGGTGAACATTAAAGACAAACGGACCTTTTCCGCATTTCAACACTGAAACAATGGCACCGAGTCGAGGTCAGGGTGGACAAAAATACAGCAAATGTATGAAAATGTCCCCCCCAACCTCGCTCTGGTGCTATTGTTCGTACGCACTGAGTGTTTATTTAGCTTTCATTCGTATGGGCTGATACTTGCACCCGGAAAGTAACTTTCCCAAAGTTACTTTCTCAATGTCATCTGTTTGAATGATATCTTCTAGGAAAAGCTGAACAGAAAGAAAACAACAATTTCTTTTGATTGGTAGATAAATTTAAAAATTACCAGATTAAGATCTTACCGAGACGGTAATACGCTGTTGCCCTGTTGCTGTACACTTTTGCTATCGCTGAAAAAGGAAAACTAATTTGATTAGCAACTTATTTATACAGTGCCGGCAATGAATAATTTGTTCCCTTACTCTTAAATTACTTAAGACATCGTCTATTTTCTTGCAAAGTAACACAGCTATACGCAGCTAACACCATGTTTTAAAATATTTTAAAGTTAGCGTCAAAACCAGCCGCACCGCCTAACGCTGAAAAACACGTCTGAGTCAAATGGCATTTACAACTTTTTCAGCTCTTATCCGAGAAAAGTTCTTTTAGTTTTCACTTCGAAGTGCATTAGTTATCATTTTAAGCTGAATATCATTCTAAAATTATTTTATCAAAAGGCCCCCCAGGCTACCGCAGTCTTGTTACGCTATTGAGTACTGGAAGATAAAAGTGACGTAAGCGAACTGTTGTTCAGAGCTCGGAGACTGCATGTACATTTAACCAGGCGGTTTTAAATGATCTCCTTTTTTCGCTGATCTGATGTGGTCAGCTTTTTGGTCAAATTAAAGTACAGTTACTCCTATTCGTACCTCATTAGTACGCTTCGGCTTCGGCAAGTTTCCCCCGGCGAACCAACCGCTGACTGCGGGGGCCAGGATCGTAAGCCATAGCTTAAAATGCCATCAAAACTAGCCGAACAGGTATAAGGTGTAAAACACGATAAGGTGTAAAATTAATAGTTTACCTAGTGTTATTCTCTCACCTCTTACAGTATCATCATCATAATCAAGTTTTTCATCAGAAGGGCTTGGGCCTTGAGCTGGGCCTTGGGCTATGACTGATAATACGTCGGGAAAACAAACTTTACTTTTTTATCTAAAAACTCTTTAGAGCGGTTTTCACTTGAGTGTTGAAAGGTAATTGTTTTGCAATACTACGTTACGTGATTGCTTAGAAAACTCGCGCCCCTTTTTCATCTAATCGGAAGTGAAACCAAAACTAATCCTTATTTGCTTGCACACGTTTTCCCGCGCTTCGCTTCAGTTACATGCATTTTACTTCAAGTTTTGATTGGTTCACTGGATTGTCTGTGTCGTTTGTGATTGGCTAGAGTGATTACTTTGGTTTTGGTTTAATAACGATACTCAACTGAAAACTATTCTATTTCATAATTAACAACAATAATTTACAATATAATTAATACTAATGACAATTACTAACAAATAGCATTGCAAAACTGAGAAAACAAAACAATGGTTTAGTTCTCTACTGAAAAAAAGGTCTCGGATGTCTTTTTTCGTGCTTCGAGGAGAAGGTCACTCCAAAAAAAATATCTTTTTTTTTTCCACAGAAGAAATAATCTCGCACTAAGTTTAGCTACCAGCGAAGTTTCATCCCCTAAAGTACAAGTTCGTCTCCAAAGAAGCCCAAAGTTCAACATCGTTGCCGCCATTTTGAACAGTACTCAGAAGCCAGGCCGCGTTTTCGTGACGTCATTCCGTCCAAGGGATTTTGTCCGTAGCTCTCGACAGGCCTTTTAATTACCACTCTAGGTTATAGCTGCACTTGAGCCATATTATTTCGAGGCAAACGTGCTCCAAACCCCGAAAATGATAACAGTGAAGATAGTGAAGTGGATAATCGGTTGGAAAAAATACATTTTGCTTACCCTGTGAAGGATCCCAAGTCAGTTGCAGATTTTTCTGCTTCCCGCCAATTTCGAGTTGGACAGAATGACGTCACATAAACACGGCCTGGCTGCCAAATACATTTTCAAAATGGCAGCGTCCAAAGTCGAATTTTGGGCTTCTTTCGAGACGACTCTCTTCAGGATAGCAGGCACTTTAGAGGCTAATACTTCCGTGAGTGGAAAAACCTAATGTTTCTTGTTATAGATGGAGACAAAAAAAGTAAGCTTTTTGGAGTGACCCTCTCCTTCTAAATCTTTGGCAAATTTTTGGCTTTTGCCTTGTCCACTGTTCCCAAGTGTTTAGGGCAACCCAACCTAATAAATCAGTTATTTTGACTTATCAGCTAAGTTATAGGGAATGACATTAGATAGTTTAGACAGTTTAGACTTGTTTACTCCAAGTTAACATCGCGCTTTAATTTCCACGACTATTTTGAAACCACGTAATTTCCTCTGCAATATTTGATACTTTTAAACCAGCCGCGAACTGAAACTGATGTCAATTATTTCATTTCTTGTTAAGTTATTTGGAGCTTTTGCCTTCTTACCTGCTAAAACACCTTCATCAAAATCCACTTTTGCTTCACGTGACTTAATTTCACTTTCCGCCATGACTGAAATACAAAAGGAAACAAGTATTCGTATTCTTTTTGTTAACATTATCGAATCTATCCATATTATTCTTTTTCTAAACCTCACTACCAAACACCATTCATGGACATGACTGTCTTGAACTTGCTTAAAGTCAACCAATCCCGTTTCGACTCTTCTGTCAGTAAAATTGGATAAAGACTGACAACAATGTAAATTTACTTCTCACGAGCGCGGAAAAAGGAAACAATTTGAGAGTGCTGATTTGCGCAATAATAAAAATAGGTCAGACGTTAGGGGTCTCCCTTATCATTTAAAACATTAATGTGCCTCGTGACCCTACAAGAGTATGACCATAATAAACGGGAATCGGCGTGCTGTAAGAGAGGGAGGAATGTTCCTATAAGAGCCATCAAGAAATTCTATTTAGACTTTGACAGAAAAGCCAGGTTTAGCGAAGTTTTAGTCTCGGTCTCGTGATTTGCATAAAAGTACACGATTTCAAATGAGATTTCAAATGAGTACATCACGCGTTGTTTTAACAAGATGTTTTGCCTTGCTTCATCGAAAGGCATCTCACATCATGTGCCTGCATTTTAAGACGAGGTTAATCTCATAGTAATATAATTTTCACAAAGGCAACTGAAAAAGCAATCGATATCAAAGGCTCCGGTTTCACTTCTTTAGTGCGAAGAAATCCTCTGCCGAACCAAATAAGTGTAACACAAGCGTAACGCTAGATCAAGTAGACAGGATACATTTTCCGTTAATTTTACGAATGAAATTCGGTCTGCCTCCCTTATTGACAATTAATTCTTGTAATTGCTTACTCTCAGAAAGTGCACACATCGGGGAGATTGTTCAACAGTCACATGAAGACATAACGGTGCTTCCAGTTTAAGAAACCTTCAAAATAAGTTTGACGCAGAAATTCAGTGACGATGGCTGCGAAGGAGACTATGCAAATCTGTTCCTTCGCTGAAGTGCGTTGTTTATGTTTTTATATCTCCGCGACGGAGTTCAAATCCGAGAGCTCTTTCGATTCCATTTACTACTAAGAACATTTATAATCATCACGTTGAATTTCAAGAGTTCATTCCCCGCGAGCGAGATTTAAAACAGAGACGATAAATATGAATTCTATTTTCGAAAGCGTCAACAGTGATTATTCATAATTACATAGAATACCTACCTCAGATCTTCATCTCAGCGAGTAAACAGAAATAATATGCTTCAGATGACTCGGTATTCTATGGAGACAAGCTTTCAGCAATTAATACACCGGTCGTTGAGAAACATTGGGAAAGTTTGAGTTTCTGAATTAACTAAACTCCTGCAAAACCTACCTTACCGTTCGCTAGCATACAACTGAAAGTGAAACAGGAAGTTGAATAATAAATAATTTAGCAGGGGGGTTCCCCTCATTCCAGACATAAGAGATCAGCGAACCGATATGGTTCGTGACCTCATAATATCAATCTGGCTCGTACATGCTTACACGTGATTTGTTCAACATTTAACTTGCTCCAGCAATAATTAAGCTTATTTTTGCACCAATTGATGACTTACTGTTGAATAAGCCTCATTTTCCTGGAAGAACCTTCATCGAGAAATCGCTGAACAGACCCTTTGCAGCTAAGCCATCACGTGACCTACTTTTCCTAAAATTATGGGCTATAACTTAACGCATGCCAGAAATGGAAAAAGCATGAAAATATCAAAATGGCCAAGTTTGAGGCCCCCATCATCAGAGAATGAGATTTTATGACAGTCTGAATTTTTGAAAGTGTAAGACGATTTGTATGGAAAAAGTTGTTGGAGAGCAAGACCTTGCTCTCCAGCAACATTTTCCATACAAATCCTCTGAATTTTCCGAAAATTCAAACTGTGGAATAAACTTACTCGTTAATTCCTAGGGCCTCAGACTTTGGCCATTTCGCTCTTTCCGTTTCGGGCATTCTTTAAGTTATAGCCCATAATACAAATCTTTTTTAGGAAAAATTTGGTCACGTAACCCGAGCTGCAAAGGGCCTATTAGCTTGCATCGTTAGTGCTCACAGTGATTTCAACTTATTAGTTAGTGTAGACCATTTCCAAGTTGCCTTTTGCCTCTGCAGCCGTGTCAAAACGAGTCTTCATGAGAAACAATTCACACGAAAATGTGTTTCCCCACAGGTTCATCTTCATGCAAATCAAACTCATTTTCATAAGAAAGGTTTTACACGAGGACTTAGTAGCATGCTTGTCTGCAAAGCTTTCTGTACAACGGGCCAATTATTGAATATAGTTAAGTTTAAATGGTCCAAGTTTTCAAACTGTACATATTAAAGGACAGTTATTAACCTCGACTGCCAGTTTTGTATAGATATATTTATGAAAAACTTATTACAACTTGTAGCATAATTTCGCTAATTTTAAGGTTTATTATCCTAGAGGGCCAGAGACGTAAGATTTTGTTTATACTGACAGTTTTTAATCCTACATTTTTTGAAATTCAAACTGTTACATTTTCTCAACTTTCTAACATATAGAACTATATAGAAGGCAAAATATACATCACTTCCAATTAAATAAGTGAAGAAAGAAAAAACCGTTAAAGATGCGTCAAACTTGCAGTTAAATAGCTTATAGGTTGATATTATAACAAAATATCAAAAAGTGTCATAAAAGTCTTTCAAGAGACAGACATTTCGGGTGTATAGCTCGTCTTCAGTGTGTAGAAAACCGTTACACTTCCAACTGCCAATCAGAACACTTCTGAAAATGAACCACAATTAACGAATCATCACCCTTGATGGCCATGGAATCAGATGTGCAGGTCCTGTTGGAGAGATTGCATCAATTTGACCAAATGCTGTAGAGTTGGATCTGGCAAAGAATGACCTTTCTGGTCTTTAATTTTCTGGTTTTCAATATACGTCACTTATATACAATATACATGACATTCTTAATTTTATTGTTAGACTTATTAAATCCGTTCCTTTTTAATATTTTAGTGTGTCTCATATCTTATTTGTTTTATATTATCGTTGCATATTTGAAAATCTTTCTGTATTTTTAATTTTTTAAGCGCCATCTTGTTATTATGTGAACATTTATATGAGGGCCATTGGTTTTTCAGTGATTACTGTTGTGTGCTACCCTCAATAAATAAAGTTGATTATCATCATCATCATCATCATCACTAAGAGGTTAGAAGTAAATATTAACTGAACTGAACAAATTTTATGATACATAAATTCATAATAGTTTTATTACATTCTTCGAAACCTAAAAGAATTGTAGGTATTTTCTTACGAATTGGCTTGCTCTAAGCTTATCATAATATAATCAAGTAATTTTCTCTGTCATGTAATAATTATAATGAATTATTAATCTTATTATTATGATTAGTCAGCCTTTTGGCATACAGTCATAAACATATGTATCTTGAGGTTTCTGACAAGTTGTTGGCTCCTAATAATCAAAGAAAAACCCTTTTTACCTAAGGGCGTGAAGGGAGGAAGAATGGCTGGCTAATGATCGTGTTACTTTACTTTCTTTTCTTTGGTCCTATGTATTTCAAGTAACTAGTCGACCACAGCAGTTAAACCTGAGTGAAAATTACTTGTGGCAAAGGATTGACGACTTTACTCCATTTATGGCAGACCAGTTCAAGGATTCTTTACCTTCCATTAAAAAACTCATCCTAAACAACACCGCTGCACCACTGGAGACAGTTTACTCTCTGTTGAATTGCCGCACTGAGTAGGTTTTAGCATTAACTTAATTAATAATTATACCAGTGATAAAGTGATAACTTTTCCAAGTACTTTACCGTGAGAATCATATTAATCTCTTTTCACGAGCCTGTTTCTTTCTTAAATGTCAGCTGCGGAAATAAGTAAGGGGGAAAGGTTTTAAGGCAGAACGAGATTACGATAAGATGGGAGTGTAGACTACACAAGACTGCACGACCCATTCTTGCCCTCCATATGGACAGGACGGGGATGTTCGTCGGAAAATTTGAATTAAACCCCTAAAGAAGACCAATCTGGGCGCGATTGGAGCTTTATTTGACCCGTAAAAGATACCACGTAAAATAGAAAAGGCTCGATATCCAGCTGCTGTTCAGGACAGAAGCCCGCCCTAGTAGACTGGACTAGAGACACCGGCGGAAATCGAGCCTAAAAACGAAATACATGTAAGAGCTTTTTTATTATCATTATTTCTCCGATATTAAGCCTGGTTCTCATATCCCGCCGACCTACCTGCGACGTAGTCGCCGGCTGCAACTGACAACGTTTGGCGATTTGTCCCAGTGGGTCCCCGGCGCATCTGCGATGGATCGCCAACGTACTGAAATTTGCGCGAAATGCAAATCGAATTCCGCAATTTTCAACCATTTTACCTGTAAATAAGGATCGAATAGTCTTACTGGAGTACGTTGCACCCACAGATGATGTTCACATAAAGTATTTTCATCGCCGACAACCGCCGGCTTGCCTGCGAAGTTGAACTCAGCTCAACTTCGCAGGCAAGCCGGCAGTCAATGCCTGGGACAGATTATGATTCGGCGATAAATGTTCACATATGCCGTAACGGTGTCCCAGGTATGTCGGCGGCATATGAGAACCAGGCTTTACCATGACAGCTAACAACACTGGCATTTCGACACCCTAAGTGAGACTAGAATCCTTGATATATACCCCTAAGCGAGACGACTAACATCCCCCATCAGGGAGTCCTCCCCCGGATCTTGCCCATGCCACCTTTTCAGGCCCCAGGGCAGGAGAATGATTGCAAGTAGTCTTAAAAGACTGTCATAAGACTCAAAACCCAGTTGTCCTACCGAAAGGAGTCGATAAGAGCCTTTTTCTTCATAGCTTAAAAAAGTAAAGACAATGCTAATAAACTTTTTTGGTCTCTTCCAATACTTCACTCAAGAATTCTGGGTTTAATTTAACGAAGAACAACATATTTTATTGAAAAAAAAAGTTCAACTCGACGAGCAATGAGCGAGTTGCCGGACGCGAGCAATCCATTTGTGATGCCATACTAAAGCTTGCAGACAAAATATGTTTCATATTTTTCACTTTCTACAATACATCTGGAATTGATTTTGGAATAAATAATCTCCTCCGATAAATTTTCAATGCCATCTCCAGAAAGAAAAGTTGCCCGACTTCTCAATGCCTGTCCTGTTAACAAACATGGAGGTCAGGACAGTTCTGTTTTTCCCGCCTGCTAAATCCTGATTGGTCGATTCAAATTTAAGGGATTCAAATTTCAGGTATGCAAGGGAATAGGGGTATTGACATTGCAGTAGTGTATTTGCCCTGACCTGGGTCTTTGCGTTGTTTTCCTAGACAATAGCCTCTCTTTACCCGCGGGTAAAGTTCCTGATATCATCAAACTATCTTGCGACTCAAGAAACTCAAGAAAAACTGGTTGATATCTCGAAAAGCAAAAAATAAATGTGGCTGGACAAGGCCAGCCTAAATAACTTTGCAGTCTATTGTTTGTCTTTATACATTTTTTGGCTGATCAGATCTCTTGTAGATCCTACGTTGGCAACGTTTATCGTATGCGGTTCCTTGCAGTTTCTGTTTCTCATTTATGAATTTTCGGACCGTAGGTCTTTTGAGATCCGATACGCTGAGTTTTTGAAGCATGGTACTGGCCATGCGGTTGAATGTTTAAATGTTTAGGCTGGCCGGCGATGTTGGTGTCTCGAAACATTTTTCACGCGGTATCAGCCTTGCTGTCTATTGTTTTCATAACCAAAGACTACGCTCGTGTGATTCAAGAGGAAAGAAAGTCGTTAATCAAGGTTATGTCCGCTGCCAGAGAAAAGGGTCTTGATGCTAAAGTTATCAACCGAAAGCTCTTTATTGACAACCAGGCTCTTGACATTTATTCTGTCCCTAGTGAATATCAATCAGCTGTTGAGTAATCCGTACTAACCAAGCTGTGTGTTTTCCTTCTTCCGCCGTACGGAACAAAAATGCAGCTAACAACCTGAGTCTCCTATCTGGCTTGTCCCAACACTTCTACGCTCACAAGGAAAATGTATGTGTACATAGGTAGGTTGTATATGTTTCTATCAGTTTATGTCCCTTTTTTTATTTTTTCTTCCGCACAATTTAACCCTTGCAAGTTCCTGTTTACCTTTATTGTTTTTCCTCGCACTACTTAAACGCTTTCGGCGCTATACAGGGTAATTGTTCTATTCTGACTCTAAATGTTAGAGGGCTAAGGAGCCAGTTAAAAAGAAGAAGTATCTTTAGTTATCTGAAAGACCAAAATTGCCAGTTTTTATTCCTGTAAGAGATCTATTCCGAGCCAAATGATGAAAAGATCTGGAGAAGCGAGTGGGGTGGTGACATTTTCTTTTCCCATGAATCAACTCATAGTAGAGGCGTCTGTTTTCTCATTAACCATTTTCTTAGCTTATCATCATCAATAGAAAATTTCAGTAGAGATCGAGATGGCAGGATCATTTCTATTAATTTAGTTTTAACATCAGCTAATAGTTCGTTATGTAACGTATGTGCCCCGTACGATTCACAACAACAACAAATGTTTTTGCATAATTTAAATGAGTATTTAATGTCCAATGCAGATACAAGCAATCTTGTTGTAGGTGGAGATTGGAATGTCACACTACAATCCTGATTTGATAAAAGAGGTGGCGTCCCATGGAAAGTATCTACATATCGACACAAACTTATTTCAATGATGGAAAAATTAGAAATAATTGAAATCTTCCGAAAACAAACCCGCAAAAGTTGAGCTTTTCACATGAATCCAAAGCACTGAAAGTTTGCTCAGGAATATATTTTTTTCTGGTTGCTCACTCTTTCTCTAGTTGTTAACATAGCTACAAAGGCCTCCAACGCACACGACCACAGAGCAATGAAACTTTCTTTAAAACTTTCGGAAGAGAGGCGGGCTCGAGGCCTATGGATGTTTAACAACTCCCTTGTTGATGATGAAGGATATGTAAATCGCATTAGAAAATTATCCCATTATAGGTGAAAAATACCGAGACCTGGATGATCAGAGACTATAGTGGGAACTTATTAAAATGGAAAGAAAGGGCCTTACAATTTCCTACTCGAAAATCAAAGGCAAAACACAACGCAAACGGGAATCGGATTTGCAAAACCGCCTAGAGGAACTAGAAAAAGGATTTCTGACAGCACCAACGCCGGATTTATCAACGATGCACTACGCGAAAAGGAAATTCTAAAACAACAACTCATTTTATTGTACGAGGGAAAAGTGAAGGGCTTACTGCTACGTTCGAAAACCAGATGGACAGAAAGGGGAGAGAAACCTACGAAATAGAAATTTCAAAGTCATCAATGAGTGCTAAAAATAAACAATAGCCTGCATTTGGCGGGAAAATGTGCTCGGGTATTTGCCCGGAAACAGTATCTGTTTTGAGAAGCGTTGACCTTCAAGGAACGGATAATATCCAAAGACAGATATCTGAGCCATTTTTTTGAAGTCTAATGGACGCTCTTTTGCCCATTATCATTCAAATATTTTTCGCAGCACGGGTGATATTGGGAAATTACCTAATTCTAGCTGAGGCATGTTCAGTCACGAGACGCCTTTAGACCAATGGCGTGCGAGCAAAAATATTTGATCGATTATAAACGAAGAGAATCTGTCCCACAATCCCAAAGAAGAACAAGTGAAGCAGGAATTCCTGAATTCCAATTAATTGAAGTCTCTGAACTTGAAACGGCAAAGTATTTCATGCCAACTGTATTAAAATACCGTCGTAAAGTAAAATGTAATCAGGGTCCATCAAAGACACTCAAGACACACTTCATTGTTGCTCTTCTAAAACAAATATTATTATAGTATTTGAAATCAATCTAGGACTAATCTCAGTTCAACGAGTATAATTTACATTAAAAAAATGGTGAAAATTCAAAATGATATCACAAAAAGTTCAAACAATGTGCACAAAATACGTAACACGACACATTATTAAGTCAACAAGAAACAGTTTGTTCTATCTTAGCGATTCGTCCATTTCTAATAACAATTTAAGCATATTCCTTTTATTTAAATCCTGAAAACCTTTTGCAACTGTTCTCTAACAAAATACTTATTTCTTTTCAGTTGGATACTTAAGGCGGCTCAAAACAGTAATATTTCCGTGAGAAGCCTGGACTCTAACGCGCACTTCAGCGCTAGGCCATGCAATCAACCGAGGGGTCGCGCGCGAGATTTCAAGTTTGCAAAACTCACGACAAACATGGCGGCGAGGCGTACTTCGTAAAACTCTGTTGCCACCTAATTAGTGAGCTGTTTGCGATATCGCTTATTTTTATCTCCGAAAACATTTATCTTTCAGGCAATTTCAAATGGAAAAAACATTCTTTTAAACCGCTGTGCTGGAACGTAAACGAAAATTATGATTGATTTTGCGCCAGCTATCAATCTAAAAACAGCAGGAAAAAAACTACTCTTCAAGTTTTCTCCGTTCTTTTTACTAGGCCAGTCTCACCTTCGGGTATTCATGGTACCCTGCTTCTACCACTTATACTGGTAACGGCAACAGCAAAACGAAAACACTATTCGAGATTATTCGCGTTTATTCGCGTGGAATTGCGGGCTTTACTGAGCTGCGGACTGCTTTCACGCGTGCACAAAGAGCGATCTTGCAAAGTCAAAATTTTAATTTGCGCGTAGAACGCGCGCGAAAATTCCTTATTCACAAAGCTAATATCTCGAAAACGGGTCCGGTGACCGTACTTTTTTAATGCAATAACTTATTCAACACCAAGAGCGGAATGCACGTGCAAAATTTAAAAAAAAATGCGAAGTGAATTTTTCCAACTTGGAAATTTCCATTTTTTTTTTTAATTTAAGCAAAATCTACTCCTCAGAATTTTTTCTAATTTTCCCTGTTTCCTCTTCTGTGTGTAATAAAAAGTTTTTATCAAAAAAATATGGGGTCACCAGCTTAGCTAGTTTTTAAGATAGATGCAATTGACGGTAAAAAGTGGGTCAAGTTTGTTGCTATACAACAGGACAGTGCTACCTTATTTTATGACTTAAACACAATGAAAGGAACAGTAGAGAGTTACCTTAAAAAAATAGCACAGCCGTTCAAAAAAGAACAGTTCCAAGCCTCAAAAATCGCACCTAGTTCTAGAAGTCTCAAAAAACCAGAACTATTTTGAGCCACCTTAACATATTACGGAAAAAAAGCAGCTCGCTTCGCAATTTTCAGAAATTGCCAAAGTGTTGCTATTTTTGTTGCTGTTTTACTAAAGTGTTGCTATTTTTGTCAAGGTAAGGCAGTGCTTGAACTTACAATCCTCTCATGATTACTTCTAAGCTACTCTAACACAGCCTGTTAAATAATATGTCCAGGGGTATCAAATAATCAGTTTTAGATCTTCTTGAATAATCACTCATGTTTAGCGTTTGTGCAAATCTTTCACGCATACAAGTTGATCGACTCTGATGCTAAATCAGATGAGCATTTTCCTACAAACTGTTGGCCAGTTAGATATTTATATTAAAAAATATAAAAGTATTTGGCATTCTCGTAATAGAAAACCGAAATTGTCCCTCTCATCCGTACTGATAGAAGCCCTGAAGAACCTGAAGGGAAAGAGAAAACAACACTGTTAGCTACTATTGAGAGGAAGGTTTAATCACTTCATCGATTTTCTATGAGCCTCTGAAGTTAGTAGAGTCTCTTTATGGCGCAAAGGGAAAGAAACACTTAACCCTGATGACGTACCTCATCACAATGAATGTAATAGTATCGCCACAATGGCGACCAAACGCGTACAGCGCAAGTAGGGTAGTATTTTCCATCGTAACTTTTTGCACTTATGAAACACGTTTTATGTGTCTAGTAAATTAAATCGGACATCTCAGATTTTCAAGAAACGCGAAAGTATTGTTATTTATGCGAGACAAAGAAACTGCACTGGGTCGAAACTTCAATATTACTTAGTTTCCATTTGTATCATCTCAACATTTAACAAACACCTAAGTACCTTTAAATATATTGAAGTTCATCTAATCGCCTTTAGCAAAGTCCAAGGTAACATCATCACCGATGAGTACAAATGGAGCCCAGTGCTTCACTTCGCTAAATTTCTCAGACTCTCTGAGACACTTCATGGCACGGTTCAGAGATTCACCGGCACTTCTTCCTTCTGCTAGGTGAAGGTAGAAACTCTTCATAAACTCCAGAGTGGCTTCGTCGTCAATTGCCCACAGAGACACAAGAACACAACGAGCACCAGCACCCAAGAAGGCTCGTGCAATACCAACCACCCCCTCAGCCTTAATCTCGCCACGAGCACTATGACAACAGCTTAGCACAACAAGTCTTGCACGCAGTTGAACTCTCATTACATCACTCATTGTTAGCAAGAAGTCTTCTTCAACTGGGATCTGGGATGCTCGTGTAGGGTTTGCTGCCAAAGCAATTTCTCCTGTTTCTATAC
Source organism: Orbicella faveolata (assembly GCF_042242905.1). NCBI lineage: Eukaryota > Metazoa > Cnidaria > Anthozoa > Scleractinia > Merulinidae > Orbicella > Orbicella faveolata. The sequence continues at coordinate 31,153,769 of NW_028301553.1, forward strand.
AGCCATGTGCTGCAATGTGCACCAAGGAAACTGAGGAGAGTCTCCTCGATACTTCATGTTTTGTTGCCTCTTTTCCAGTGATGGGAACAGTGTGGAGTATTTTCCCAATCATCTCTACTTCCCTCTTTGCAAATGGCAGCTGTTCTAACTTTATCCCACAATCACGAACTTCTTCTAAGCACGGATCACCCACAAGCAGTGCCCCAGACTTCTTGTGGTAATCTGGTGAACAATCTTTGATCAACTTCAAACTATTCAATGACGGAATGACACGGATTCTGAAAAAATCGTTCAAGTACTTTGAATTAGAATCCATAAATGCAGCATAAGGAGCCAAGCACAATGGACCTTCGGGAACAAATATCACCTCATTGCCATTAATCAAGTCTTTGATGGGGCTAATGATGACGTCATACCATGCTCTTAAAGCATTGGTTTCAATGATCGTGGATTGGGATAGGGTTTGACAGCTCTTCATCTTGGACGGCTTGGTTTTGCTCGTCCTATTCAATGAGCGATCTTCACATTTCACACCACCTCTGACACCAATTTCCTCATGAACATTGTAATTTAACAACTCCAACACAGCAGTCACAGAATCCTTCGAATTATTATGGTTGATTTCTTTTCTTCTTAATTAAACATCCTTTCCATTTTGAATAATCCAGAAAATAATTTCTCTTTCATGAACTGCCATAAAGACTGTATTCGATGGAAGGCAACTTAATGTGTCCCAAGTCATTTTATCCGTTACAGGTGGTGTTTCAGTTTCGTACTTTGAATTTAAAAGATCTTTCAGAGCTTGTGCGCGTCCTTGCTCAACAGCAAACAAAGCCTCAACTTCGTTACCTTGATTTAACATTAGACGCCATAATCTAGTATAAGCCACATCCTTAACATTGCGGTACCTAATACACCACTCATCTTTACCTTGCAGATGCTGCCTAACATCATTGAACAATCGCACGCTAGATATATAACACTCAAGAGCCTGCAATTGAGACCCTTGAGATTCAAAGATCATACCCAGATGATAATACGCCCCTCCTTCTCCAGCCCTATCTCCCACTTCTTTGGCAATTTCTAGATGACGTTCATGGTACTCGATGGCTTTTTTGAAATCTCCCAGATTGCAATAAGCGTTGCCAACATTACCGTACGAGCTTCCTTCTCCAGCTCTGTCTCCCACTTCTTTGGCAATTTTTAGAGCTAGTTCATGGTACTCGATGGCTTTTTTGAAATCTCCCAGATTGCAATAAGCGTTGCCAAGATTACCATACGACCTTCCTTTTCCAGCTCTGTCTCCAACTTCTTTGGCAATTTTTAGACGCTGTTCATGGTACTCGATGGCTTTTTTGAAATCTCCCAGATTTTGACAAGCGTTGCCAAGATTACCATACGATCTTCCCTCTCCAGCCCTGTCTCCCACTTCTTTGGCAATTTTTAGATGACGTTCATGGTACTCGATGGCGTTTTTGAAATCCCCCAGACTTTGATAAGCGTTGCCAAGGTTACCATACGATCCTCCTTCCCCAGGCCTGTCTCCCACTTCTTTGGCAATTTTTAGATGACGTTCATGGTACTCGATAGCTTTTTTGAAATCTCCCAGACTGTAATAAGCGTTGCCAAGATTACCATACGCCCTTCCTTCTCCAGGCCATTCTCCCACTTCTTTGGCAATTTTTAGATGACGTTCATGGTACTCGATGGCTTTTTTGAAAAATCCAAGACTTCGATAAGCGTTGCCAAGATTACCATATGAGCTTCCTTCTCCAGCCCTGTCTCCCACCTCTTTGGCAATTGTCAGATGACGTTCATGGTACTCAATGGCTTTTTTGAAATCTCCCACACTGTAATAAGCGTTGCCAAGATTACCATACGAGCTTCCTTCTCCAGCCCTGTCTCCCACTTCTTCGGCAATTTTTAGATGACGTTCATGGTACTCAATGGCTTTTTTGAAATCTCCCAGACTTTGATAAGCGTTGCCAAGATTACCATACGACCTTCCTTCTCCAGACCTGTCTCCCACTGCTTTGGCAAATTTTTGATGACGTTTATGGTACTCGATGGCTTTTTCGAAATCTCCTAGATTTTGACCAGTGTTGCCAAGATTACAATAGGACGCTTCTTCTCCAGTTCTGTCTCCCAATTCTTTTTCAATTTTTAGACAACTTTTATGGTACTCCACAATGGCTCTTTTCAAATCTGCCACAGTGTTATAATCATTGCCGGTTTCAGCTTGTGTTTTATCTTGAATAACTTCCGTAGTTTTCGGTAAAACGTTGGTATTTTTCTATCAGACAAAAACGCTTGTCAGTTACTGACAAAATCGTGAATATTTACCCAGAAAGTTTTCAAACTGCTATCCTTGGGAGTTATTTAGCAGATACTACCCATACCGTTCTAAAGTTATATTAATTTTGCATATTGATTGGAATAGCTTTCTGTTGAGCCCAAAAGATGCGGGAATTACAAAAATATAACTTTGCTGACGTTTATTCCAGGGCGCTTCTAATCAATATACTCTTCTTGTTTAAAGGTGTTTAGTTACAATGTGAGTTAACTTTCTTGATATAGAACAGAGAACTTAAAGCGATTGAGTTTTTCTGGAGACGGTTTTGGTATTGTTTCATAATGTACATCATTATTTCACACATACTGCAACAATTGAAGGGTTTACGTTAAGAGTAAAAAGGTTGTGAGTAGTAATTACAAGGCACGATAATGTATATGTACTCGTTATAAGATAAAATAGTCAAAAAACAGCAGGCAACAAGCTACAATCTTGGTCAATCCAACAATCTTGGTCAGAATAAATAAGAGATAAAACCATCCCTTTTCCCGAATCAATGATGAACTGACGCCAAACCCACAAGGCGTCTTTTCTTTTTCATCATTGAAATGGGAGGAAGGGTGGTCTTAATTTTCCATTTAAATTGTCCAAGATTGTAAGTACGGTTTCAACGTGACAAGACAAAGGGAGCCAGTACCAAGCCCGTACCAAGCCCGTACCAAGCTACCTACCTTGCCAACCTATTTATCGGCGATACAAGGAAGCGGTCTCTGTCACAGTCACCTGTATCAGAGCTCAATGGTTGCGCTGACATCCTAAGTTTAGGTATTACATGTAGAGTATAGTTTCGTAATAAAGACTTCGTAAATGAAAGTGAAGAATGATCATCACAGTAAATTTTTCAGTTTAAGCAATTGGAAAGAAGAAGCCTGAAAGAATCAGGGCTTTAACGGGATTCGAACCCGTGACCTCCGCGATACCGATGCGATGCTCTACCAACTGAGCTATGCTCCCAATATATGGCTTCATAGCTCAGTTGGTAGAGCATCGCACCGGTATCGCGGAGGTCACGGGTTCGAATCCCGTTGAAGCCCGATTTTTTCAGGCTTCTTCTTTCCAATTGCTTAAATTGGAAAATTTACTGCGATGATCATTTTTCACTTTCATCTACTACCGCAGTTCAAAATATCAATTATTTCATGTATATTTCACATCATAAAGACTTCGTAGAAGTGCTATTTTAACCCAAACTTTCCAAAGCCGTACTGGGAGTAACAACAATATCCAAAGGTGAAGTAACTTTTCTCTATTATTGTCGATCGACCGTAGTATTAATATCCATAGTCATAGTCATTACTGTGTACGACGAACACAAACATCGCAAGCTACACAAATTTGCATATTTCGTACTAGTAAATCATGGAAAATCCTTCGACAAGATCTTAAAAAGAGGTTCAGTATAGATTCAGTGATATGAATATATGTCTACTTCACTGTTATTTTGAAAAGTCTATTTTACGTACGCTAATAACCTGGGAGTTGTCGACTTATTAGACGTACTCGTTTGCATTTTGGTTGACTGACAAGCGCAATCTTCTCTCGGCAAGACGATACCTCCGTCGGTACCTATGGAGTCTAATTTAATCGTTTGTTTTACTTTCCTCGTATATTTATCAATGCTTGATCCATTCTAAGTTTTTGATTTAGATATCTTTCATCCCCCACTCAAAGACGAGGCTCAGAGAACAAAACAATTGTGTATGCCATTGAGAAACACGGCCGGATTACGACCTCCTGGTACATGTGTTTTTATTGAAATCCACAAATATATGGCTAGTTCACTAGTTCGAAACCTTAACAGTTTTAAACGCCTCGTTTCGAGAACAAAAACGCGATACGTTTAATTTGCCGTATAATTTCCTAACCTATAATTGCCATTATTTATTTTGGTCTGCGTCGCGGAGGATCCTTTGAGCTCTTTGGGAACGGTCAGATTTTTTCAAGTTTATGTTAAGTTCGTGTCTTATTCAGTCCCTTGACAATGTCAAGCTTTCCACTAGAGATAGACAAAAATATGCACGCCATGAAAATCTCTTGGTTTTTCAGAACGCCAGATAGACGAAACCCTGGATGGGTCCCCGGCACCGATCAGCCCTTTTGTCTGGTCTTTTTTTTTTTTTTTTTCGTTTCTGGTCTAGTTTCATCGGGATAGAGGTATTGGATGAAGGGGAATACTCTATCCTAAACATCCTGTATTGCTACAGACTCCAACAATACATCTACCTTGTATTATGTAACTATTTTGACACACAGTGTCGTATGTTCGCATATATTCTTCTCAGAGACAAAACATTGTTATTCAAGAAATGACGTCCGAAGCCAACTCGTCCCATTCTCCACTAGTCATGGAAAATACCAATTTTATCAACTTTGAAATTAACAGAAAATTAACCAAAATAGCTACAACGATAATTTTTCGCAGTGGCGATCAGGAAAAAAGGAGATTTATATTAGCGAATAAAAATTTGGGGAGTTAGTGGCACTTTAAGCCAGTAATCAATACTCAGTCAGCCTCAATCAGAGCAAAACTGTGTGTTTAATAGCCATAGTTTCCAAATAGTCACTTTTTCTTGTCACTTAAGGGGGTAGGATACCCTCAAATGGACCAAAAAGTTTGTTTAAATATGGTGAAGAAAGATCAATTGTGTGCTATTGCGCTCAAGAAGAGAAATTAAATTTCTAGAGTTTTACTCAAAATGATTGCTATGGAAACCAGCCACAGCCTTTTGAGGTAGTGTTTTATAGTATTGACGCCAACACTTCCTGCTCTTTTACAAAACAAGATTTGACTGTCAAATAAGCATATCGTTTTGTTCTGTGCAATGAACCTAAGTTTTGACAGTGCTTTTTACAGGCTTTATTTGGAAATAACCTTATTTTTTACCACACCCAGTGGACAAATCATCTCATGTCACGTGACAAACCTTAAAATGTTACAATTTTTTTGGTTTATAACATCACGACACTATTGGTCTTTGATGAGCCCAAGTTTCGGGAATTCTACTTAAAAACCTTGCAAAGTAGAAATGTTGGCGCGAAGTCAGTGTTTGTAGGATCTTTGGGTTTGCACTAGTCTATCACGGAACAAATGGCAAATGGCAAGTGCCATGCCAAATTTACCATATATTATTTTAAGTAACACAAAGCTCTCTTGTGATTTATGACTATGACGTAATTGCTGCACTGCCCCCCACTGAGTTATTGCGTAATGAACATAAAATTCCTCAATATTTCATAAAATGAAGGGAAATTTAACCCTTTGTCTAGGAATATCATTGCTGGAGACGCTTCATGACCTTGTGAGGTAAATAAGGCACCCAATATGACCTGATTTATCATTACAGGCTCATTCATTTCCCTTATGAAAAGGAGCATTTCCTACAACTACGGAAGCTTTTTACAACATAGATGAAAAAATTGGGTCAGGTTTAGGGGTACGGTTAGGGTAAGGGTTACCTCACTTAAGGTTAGGGTTAGCTTTTAGGGTTAGGCTTAGGGTAATGGTTAGCTTTTAGGGTTAGGCTAAGACTTAGGGTTAGGACAAGGGCGAGGGCTAGGGCTAGGGTTAGGGTTAGGGTTAGGGTTAGGGTTAAGGTCAGCATATCAGTTGAGAAATAGAAATATGTATTTGTTTCAAAGGAAAAAATAAAAGAACGTGACGTTTATTTTGGTAAGTAGGAGTAAAAAATGTTTGCTTTAGTTAAGGACTGGCAGCTTGAAGTTATTCATGTCATTTAAGGTAGCCAAAGATAGGATTGTACACTTCGAGAACGAAATAGTACTACTTGTTTATAAATACGTCAGAAAAACTACAGGCATAAGATGCTGGGTTCTTGAACGCGATAACAAGTCTTTATTTCACTAATGAAGTGATAAATATATGATCATTTAGCCTAAAAAGCTGCACCCGTAATAGTTTCACATTGTTAAGCAGCACCAATTAAATTTATGCTCCATTGCCTTGTCACGTGACTAGTTATTATTTCAAAACTTTGTACCCTGTTTTGAGCGGAAAAAACAACTGATAGTGAGTAAGACTAGTAATTTTTCAATTTCTTTTACAAAGACCTTTTTATGGCGTATTTTAAATTTTGCGTATTCTGCATTAAATCCGTGCAATGTTGGGAGATAGGTCACGTGACAATATTAAAGTATTCATAAAATCTTTTTAAAACGGGTTAGTTAATGTCGTATCATATTATCGACATTTCCTTTACCTAAGCAACACGTCGGCAGCAAATTGGCGTAAAAGTTTTTTTTACAAACTAGCTTATTTACAAAAATGTGTTTTGTGACGTCATGACCACGAAACTTGTCATTCGACACTGAACATCACTTTTATACCCCTTATATGATAAAATATAAGTTATTCTTTCCAAAACACCCAGCACAGTAGTTTTCTTTTTTGATAATATGGGCTTTTGGAAACATTTATGTTCTCAGCTGGGGGTCTTGGAATAGCCTCAAACACCAGTTTCTGTACGTTTGTGCAAAATTATCTGCCAGGAAGATGGTTCAGAATAAGAATTTCACTCTGGAACTGATTTTGGGTCACTGGTTAAGCACAATGAACTATAGAAACTCACATTTAAACATCGAGAAGGTGAACCAAATAAGGCAGAAAAAGTGATGATCCGGATTTCCAAGTCCAGTCCACATTCTCAAGTCCTAGAATTACTATAGTCCAGTAGCGTTAATTCTAATCATCAACCCAGCTACCTTGGTTTAAAATTTGTTCGTTATCTTGTCTTTTCCTTTTTTTCTTCATGGGCAGAAAACCCTTCTTCGGTTATTTTCAACTCTGAGAAACCTACAGAATTTCGAAGTTCAGAATTTTGCTACGTCGAAAATCACCTCGCCAACGAGTTCGTGTAGGTCGCTATTTTGCATTGTTTGTGATAATTATCTCAATCCCGGGGAAAGCTTTTAGACAGAGCAATTCAAGGGGTCATTCTTTTCCTCAAATATGCTATAGTCTTGACTTTGCTTGTTCTGGTTCCTGGCTAACAGCAGCCTGTATTGTCACATACATCTTGTAATGCATTATGGGTAACTATACTGTTGTAACACGGAATGCACCTTCCCGCCAAGTCAAGACATTTCAGTCTAAAACCAGGTCAAAACATTCATACTTTCATAGGCCCGGTACCTACTACTTGTCATGTAACTCGCCAAAATACCTTTTTTGTGCCCTTGAAGTGACCTGCTTTTAGACCTGCTCTGTTTTGGCCTGACACAGTCGCAAACCAAGTTTCCATCTTTTAGCGCTTAATAGCACTCTTGGAATCGCCAACTGCCGCAAACATTCAGTTCTTCGAATGCTGCATGTCAAGTTACCGATCGCCAGACTTAAATGATGTCCTTTGACCACCAAAACGTCTATTTAGAAGACATTCTGTCACTTACACGTCAATAAGCTTTCGATACGTGGCATAATCGAACTTCTTCAATCGATATATCGACATCCAGGCTACTACGTCATGTGTGTCTATTTCTCAGACCCAGTCTGCTCAGGTGAGACCGGGGGCGAACGCGGCTCATCGTCGTAAAGTCGGTAAAAGTAAAGCAATGGTTCCAAGCAAAGGTCCACTTAACGCATTTTGCCACTTTGTGCGCATGATTGTAGATCTATTTATATTGCAAAAACTAACCTACACGCTTACTTGACAATGTAGAAACGTCGCTTATTTCTTTCGCTAATTTTTGTGTTGAAAATATTCTTAAACACGCACTCATGCATATTCAATTTTCGTATCAATAAAGTACATGACAGGCCAAAAATAAACAATATCGTGAAGTTATTTCAATGATGTTTCAATCACGCACAAGATTCACTAGGGTTTATTTTGGCTAACGTTCTTTTCGACTAACGTGCGCCAACAGCTCAGTTCATCCTCTCCAATATGATCTGCATAGGCTATGTAGCTTCTCGTAACGCTAGTGTGGACCTCGGGCAATCTTGATCAGAATAACAAAAGAAATAAAACCACCCCTACCCCTGAATCAATGCCTATCACGCATACAAACAGAGAGCTAATAATTTAATTGTGTGAATATAAATCTACATGTTCTTCAAAACGTTATCTATGTCCTCTTCAAAGACACTTCGAAAACGTAAAGAAGCGTTCGCGACATTGTTAACAACCACACGCTGCAAGAGTACTCACAATCTACGGCAGAATAGATAGTAAGCAGCGAAGCCAATAAGAGAACGACATTCGTTATAGAACGTTGGTAGATCAATAGTGAATTGGATAGAATCACGGAGAAAATGTTCTCTATTTCTTCAAGAAAACATTTCGAAAAACAAGAAAGGGAAATCAATGGTCTCATTTCAATTATAAAAATGGAAATTCAATTTGCTGAGACCTCACGTCAACAGCTCGTGCTAGCTCTGTGTTTCTAGTGAGTTGTAAAAGTTCATCTTTTAGTGCGCATTTTCTTACAGGAGGATTTTTCAACACCATATGTCAAGTTTGACATTATTTAATCTTTCCATTCAAAGCCGAGAATATATTTTCCCGTAACATTTCTTACCTGGCCCTTCACAGGGTGAGTTTCTGGATTGCTCTCTGCTCCTTGTATGTTATTTCGATCACCAGCACACCTGGCTCGCAAATTTATCAGTGTCTTGTTAGTCTTGTCAATCTGCTTAGGGTTAAGGCATATGACACACTTTGTAATGAGGACCTCATTAAGAAATATTGTAATAAGGCATAGAAACTCGTTCAATGGCTTATATCGAAAAACTAATCTATATACGGTTATGTAATGTCCTTAAGGTAAGTAACAACTTAAACCTTCACGATTGACAACGGGCAAGGGGTAGAATTGAAGACCTCCGTAACTTTTCCAGATTAAAATACATTCTGACAGCAATGTTGTCTTGTAAATGGCCTGAGGCTTGCTCTAATTTTTTGAAAATTATTCCTTACCTACTTTTACTAGAATCCCTACAGGTAACATGAAAGCCCCGTTTTACAGCTGGCAAAAAGACATAAAAGATGTTGTAAAGGATACTGCCAATCCCTTCTCACACCACGGTATGGCGTCTTCATAACACTGTAGCAGCTCACAAGCACTTGCTTCTTCAAAAATACCAAAATACTACATGCATTATAAAGGTGAAAACAACTCAAGCCTGGCTTATTCTTGTAATTAACCCTTAACAACCGAGCTACATAAATGTGCGCATAGAAATACTGCTTAACAGAGAAATTTAGAACTGCACTTTGGTAAAGGCGAAGCGCTGAATAGTTTAATTCAGTAAAAATCAAATGACTCACTGTGTTTCAATGAAACCTGGGTTGATTTCATATACATTCGCTGAATTATCCCTTGTTTTAATCCAGTTTCTGATCTATGTGGGACAGATTGCAGGAGAGATATCAAGGCAGCTTTGGACATTGCTGAAAACGGCGAATCTACATTGTGAAAATTGACCTCATGAAAGAATTAGGATCTTTGCCAGGTCAATCCAGTCATTGATTCGTCCGGGTTTAATACGATGGTTTTTTTCTTTATGTTATAATCAATTGAGTCAAGCATTTTACCTTTTTCTATAGCTTTAATCAAAGTTGGTTCCAAATTGACGGCAGCTGTTGCATCATTCAGGGCTTCTTGGTAATTTCCTTTTGAAGAGGATTGAAATAATCAGGCACAGAATTAGAAGCACTGAAACCTAACGAGGTTGTAGAGATATTTAAACAGCATCTTATCTTTCAATGTTATGACTCATCTCTCAAATCAGGAGCACGCATTACGCGTGACTCCTGATAACTGGCATCTTTAAACGAATTATCAAGAAAGGTTTGTGCTATGAGGAATTCGAGTCTTCGGGTGATAAAAAAAAAAACGAAGTCAACGGAAATTAGGGAATTATACGGTACGCGTTTCAATCAGGACTATTTCAGAAAAATAGAAAAACTAACGACATACTTCGCTAATAATACTACATAAAGGATAACTAAAAGATTGTTGTTGTTGGTTGTAAATGTTGTTGCCAACATGAAAGGAAGCAAAACAAAACAGAACAGTATAGTTCTAAACTAATGGTGAGCTGCATGTAATAAAGTGAGTTAAATTGCAGTCTTTCCCAAAGTTTTCTTAGATCAAGAGTAGGGACATTCCTAATATAATCGTCAAATTTTTCCACGTCATCAACTATTATCAGTTTTTGCTTAACTTAAAATTTTCCATTATTCTGATTGGCTCAAACCGATCATGTGGTGCGGCAGATTAGTCCACCGTGGAGGGACCACTTTCAAGCGTTGGCTCAAACTGATCACGTGGTACAACTTTGGGCGGGAATTATCAGGCGTTTCAGTTACGATAGTACCCAATTAGCGAAGAGGCTCAACTCGTCTTCCTATTTCAATTTTGTAGACCAAGATTGAAAAAAAAGACCCTCTTATGTGAATTCTTGTGTGAAGATAGCTCGAAGAAGTAGTTTTTAGGCTGAAAACTGCAGTAAACTATGGTACACTAAAACGGCAAGTGGGCGCAGAGGTCTGAGATTGTGGATGAAAAACAGGTTTTAATTTTTCGTTTTCCAACCTTTTGCAAGTCAACAGATGACACCGAAAATTATTTGTATATCCACAAATTCAATTTCACCAAAAGAGGATATCTTAATGGGAAATAAGACAGCTATACTACACCACAGGGATTAGAAATTTCGACAACAAAATCTTACTGTTTTCAGTTTATGTTCATGTTGAGGTTTTTGAGGTTCATTTTTTTCTGTGAGCCAATAGTTGCCGCCAAACCTTGCTCTGGGACAAATCTGTGTTTATAGAAAGGTCTATTTTCATTTCAAGGCAACATCAGTGTGCTAATCTTTAGACGATGATCCATGTTTGAACTTTTTTTCACCGCGTTGGAAAAGCTAACTCTTAGTAGAAAAACAGCCACCTTTTATCAATAATAGTTTACAAAGCTGCATCATTTTACATAATAACAATAATAATAATAATAACTTTATTATTTATAAAGTGCACAAAACGTAGGTATATGTAGAGTATACAAAGACAATGATGTAGAACTTGAGTATCATAATACCATGAAATGATGGGTAAAGGCTTAACCCTTATCAACAATTAATTCAATCAATTCCACTTGTACACTACCGCAATGCTACAATCTGACCGGCTGAGCTACCTCAGCGCGTCGGAACAGGTAACTTGTAGTAAAAGAACAATTACCTTTTATTAATAATAGTTTACAAAGCTGCATCAGTTTACATCAAGAGTACAAAGACAGTATCAATGACGTAGAACTTGAGTATCATAATACCATGGAATGATAAGTAGAAGCTTAACCCTTATAAACAGTTAATTAGTACAATTCCACTTGTACACTACCGCAGTGTTACAATCTGATTGGCTGAGCTATCGTGCACTATTGTCGCATTAATAAAGTGTTTTCATCTGTTTCTTCCTATGCCCTGATAGTTGCTAGCCTCCGGTGCAGACGCTCTTTGGGTTCGTCACGTAATCTTCCTCCCCCAAGTTCTGGGAGAGGAAGTGAGCATCTTGAAGTAAGCAATTTGTGAGCATTTGTGTTATTTGTGAGTGTCCTGTGCATCTGCGTAGTAAGCTAGATAGTTATCCACAGAAATTTTGGGCTGAGCGCAAAGAAAGCAGCAATTTCTTCTAATTGGCGGATAAATTTAAAAATGATTAGATCAAGATCTTACCGAGATGGTAATAAGCTGTTGCCCTGTTGTCGTAGAGCTTGGCGTTCAGTTGGACATCCTTACAGTTCACATGAATTCCTTCTGTGTAGAAGTATATCGCGTTGCAAACTTCTTTTCTTGTGAATTCTTTGTCACCGTCTTCCTGATACACTTCTGCTATCGCTGAAAAAGCAAAACTGATTTGATTAGTGACTTATTTTCTACAGTATATTGAATAATTTGTTTCCCTTACACTGTTCATTTTTTTCCGAAGTAACACAGTCCTTGTGCGCCCCTCTGCCGCAAGGAGTTCGCTGAAGGTGAGGTGAACACAGCCATCCACAGCTAACATTCTGTATATAAGTAGATTTTTAGCTGGGCCCGAATTAACCCTGGAAAACAGGTCTCAATCAAATGGCATTTAAATCTCTGTTAGTTCTTTTCTGTGAAATGGTCTGTGAGTTTTCGCTTCGGACTACAGTAATTACCACTTTTAACAAATATCATTCTGTAAGTATTTTATCAAAAGGCTTTTTAGGCTTCCCAAGTCTTGTTACACTACTACGTACTAGAAGATAAAAGAGGTCAAACCGAACAGTTGTTTGTATCTCGGAGAAGTTTACATGTAAACCAAGCGGTTAATGATTTACTTTTTTATAAAGAAAAACAATTTTTTATAAAGATATCAAATGACTGATTAATAATGGTAATAGGACTGAGTGGAGTCCAATTCAGTCTGTAATCATACTCGTGATTAACAAATCGGACTCCCGCTTCGCGGTCGTCCGATTTTGTTAATCACTCGTATGATTACAGACCGAATTGGACTCCACTCAGTCCTATTACCATTATTAATCAGTCATTTGATATCTTTATAAAAAATTGTTTTTCTTTATAAAAAAGTAAATCATTAACCGCTTGGTTTACATGTAAACTTCTCCGAGATACAAACAACTGTTCGGTTTGACCTCTTTTATCTTCTAGTACGTAGTAGTGTAACAAGACTTGGGAAGCCTAAAAAGCCTTTTGATAAAATACTTACAGAATGATATTTGTTAAAAGTGGTAATTACTGTAGTCCGAAGCGAAAACTCACAGACCATTTCACAGAAAAGAACTAACAGAGATTTAAATGCCATTTGATTGAGACCTGTTTTCCAGGGTTAATTCGGGCCCAGCTAAAAATCTACTTATATACAGAATGTTAGCTGTGGATGGCTGTGTTCACCTCACCTTCAGCGAACTCCTTGCGGCAGAGGGGCGCACAAGGACTGTGTTACTTCGGAAAAAAATGAACAATTACAATTTCCCACAAAAGTAAAAGTTTCATTTTATAAAGAGCTTTTTATTGTCATTTTAAATATCATAATTATAAAATAGGGAGAACAGCTCGCAAAATGGCTGTCAAGTCTCTTTCAAAACAGTCACCAGAGACTAAACCTCCACAATTTTACAAAGTCAGTCTCAGTCAGTGGTTACTATAGTGATTGTAATCAATGTTGTGATTGGTAGATTTAGTGGAGATGACTTAAAATGATTGGCTCATGTAACTGTCCGATTACAACTTTGCAGATTAATTAGAGCAAAATACAGCAGTTTATGCACCAATCACATTTGAGGAAATTATAATTGTTATGATCAATGACCAGATGTGGTCAGCTTTGGGGTTAACTTATGTTTAATCGTACCCTTTTGGTATGCTTCAGCTTCGGCGATATGGCAGGGTCGTTTGATCTCGTCAATAACCAATAAAATTTTTTTTTTTTTTGGTTACCACAGAACAAAATCCGACCAAAGCTAACCGAAAAGGTTCGATTTGGCGTAAAATTAATAGTGCATTATAATAATAAACTAATCATTGCAGTTATTTTTCTCACCTTTAAGAGTATCGTCATCAAAATCAAGTGTTTCATCAGAAGGGCCTGGGCCTGGAGCTGGGCCTTGGACTATGACTGATAAAACGTCGGGAAAAGAAACTTCACTTGTTTATTCAAAAACTATTTAGAGCGGTTTTCACTTGAGTTAAGCGCCACTTTTTCATCCAGTCAAAAATGAAACCAAACCCAATCCTTATTCGCTCACACAAGTTTTCCCGCGCTTCGCGTCAGCAACACGTATTAACTTCAAGTTTTGATCGGTTTACTGGATTCCCTGTGTCCTATGTGATTGGTTAGAGAAAAGCTTTGGTTTTGGTTTAATAACGATACTCAGTTGAAAACTGCTTTATTTCATAACTACCAGCAATAACAGAATTAAAATTAATAACAATTAGTAACAAATAACGTTGCAAAAGTGAGACATCAAAGTAATGGATTAGATCTCTAGAAAAAAACAAGGTCTCGGTTCTGTCTTTTGTCTTCTTTCGCCTTATTACATCTTGAACAAGTTTTTTGTTTGTTTGTTTTTTGTTGTTGTTTTTGTTGTTTTCCACCTTTCCCAGGTATTAAGGGCATCCAAGCCTCATAAATAACTCGTCCAAACATGACCCGCCTAGATTAGCTCAGCTATCCGCGGGCATGTTACAATTGTAATTTTAATTTGATAACAAATAAAATGTATGTATGTATGTATGTATGTATGTATGTATGTATGTATAAATTAGTTATTTTGGCTCCTCAACTAAGTTATATGACATTAGATTTCCACAGTCTGCAGTGTAGACCTTGTTCACTGCAAAATAACATCGCTCTTCAAAAATTGATGTCAAACATTTCATTTCTCTGAGAGTTTCTTTTGGAGTTTTTGCCTTCTCACCTTCTAAAACATCTTCATCCAAATCCACTTTTGCTTCACGCGATTTGACTTGCCTTTCCGCCATGACTAAAATATAAAGGAAAATACATTATATTCATTGCATTTTTATTCATTCGGTTAAATTTTTCGGTTTCTGATGTTTCCTCCGAACACTTCTAAATAACATCGTCGTCTAGAACTTGCTTAATGTCAAACAATTTCGTATCATTTAATTTCCCCGTCAGCAGCCCGCCAGACTTAGCCGACTCTTCTGTAAGAACTTTAAAGAGATTCACAATTCTCACGAGCGCAGACAAAGGAAACAATTCGAGAGCGCTGATTTGCACAATAGTAACAACAGGTCAGACGTTAGAGGGTCCCTCTTACTTTAAAAACATTAAAGAGCCTCGTGACCCTGCGAGAGTATGACCGTAAAACACGTGAATTAAAGTTCTATACGAGAGGGACAATGTGGCGAAAAGGAGCTTAAAGAAAAAAAGCCACGCCACGCAAATGTTCCGACCCTCCCCACCACCACTGAAATACACTCAACAAGGCACGAGTCACAACACAAGTCAAAAATTGAACTAAATCAATGCATATCGGAGACATTACATTCCACAGTCATATAAAGGCACGATGTGCTTCTTTACAAAACCTTCAAGGTTAGTCGCTTATAAAAAAAATACGTTTGACGCACTTACTCAGTCACAAATGGCCGACCAAAAGTTTTGTATCCCTAATGAAAACTGCAGTGCGTACTTCCGCTGCAGTGCTTTGTTTATGTTCCACAGAGTTTTCAAATCTGAAAGCTAAGCAATTTCTTGCCATTCACTAATTAAAGCATTCCTAATTAGTAGATTAAACTTCAAGAGTTCGTTCCCACAAGCGACATAAAACACAGACTATACATAAATGGTATCGAACACCTACCTCAGATCTTCATCTCAGCTCGGTAGGCTGAGGAGAAAAGTTAATATAAATTACTGCACGCAAAGAAAAGATCGAGTTTCTCAATCGGCGTAACTTCTGCACAAATAACCTTACCGTCTATTGAAAACGACTGAAAGCGAAACCAAAATTTGAATAACAAATAATCAACTTAGGGGTTTTTCCCTCCTTCCATGAAAGATCAGCCCATCTGGCTCGTAACCTCATAATATTAATCTGGCTTGTGCACGTGATCAATAGTGTACGAGAAAGGAATCGAAAAGTCGCCTGTGTGTTACTTGCTTGATTATTTTCTTTGCGCTTGTTAGTATTTTTAGTAAGTTTTTCGTCTTTGATTATGAATGCAACCTTATTGTCAAATTACCAAAACGCTAAATGATTGATAGACGATCAATCCGTGACACTTTCTCTCTCGTTCTCCTTCCCTCCACCCCTGCTGAGAAGAGGTGCACAGATAGCTTCCTCGCAGGCTACTTTGCGAATATCACAGAAACTCCTACAACAGCTTGTGTACTGTTTTCGTTCAGACTTTTTGTTTTTCACACTTGATTACTTTTAAAGATATATCTTGACAATGAGCAATTCTCAGTCACTGGCGAGTAACGTCATTAACAAAATACACATTAACACCGCTAAAAGTCGAATACACGACATAGCTCCACTTAGATCACCTAACTTGCCTCCTTTCCCCGCGAAATACAGACAGTCACTCTTTGATAACTGAGTACGACCTTCAATAAACTTCAGCGATATTGAGTGGTCGCTTTCGCATTTTCTGGATATGAAATACATATGATTGAGTAACTTGTAGAAAAAATGTATTCAGCAGCAGTATTTTTCATTATTAAGCAAAATTCGAACACTTCATTCCCCACGAGAAACCAGATCTAAAATACAAACAATGCATATGGATTCAAAATGCGTCAACAAAGATTGCGAATCTGCATGTATCGAACACGTACCTCCGACCTTCACATCAGCTGATCAGACAGAAAACTATGATTCAAATGACTCGGTAGTCTATGGAGAAATGTTTACAGCAATTACATTTAAAACATTTGAAGAGTTGGAGTTTCTGAATCGAAGAACTTCTGCGCACCTTACCTCATCGTGTGTTGGGATACAACAGAAAGTGAAACAGAAAGTTGAATAATAAATAATTAAATAGGGGGGTTTCCCTTATTTCATGCATAACTGGACTATTAATGCTAGTTCTGAAACCTAGAAAGGTGGAACGGAGGAACGGTGGAACGCCGGAATACTAGCACCATAGACACAAAATTACTAAAACTCAGAAAGCATAAAAATCCTAAACGTTAAAGCCGGATTAATAAAACCGGGAACACAAAAGTACTAAAACCAGGAACAGATAAGAAACCCTAACGCCGGATTACTTAAACCCGCGACTTAGAATACTTAGAATACTAAAACAGATGCTTCAAGCAAGAGAAATTGTGTACATGTGGTGATGTTTTCCCGCTAAAATGTAATTATGATAATGTATTTACTACAGTCAGGTGTGCTTTCATCCCCAGATGAAAAGATGGGCATCAAAGATGCTCGTCGGAAAATTTGAATTGAACCCTCAAAGGAGAACAGTCTGGGCGTAGCTTGAGTTTTATTTGACCCCTGAAAGATACCACTTGAAACGAAATAGCTCGATTACCAGCTGCTGATCCAGAAAGGAGCCCTCAGGCTAAGAGCGTTTCTTGTATTATTACTTCTTAGAGTGCACTACTTTGACAGCTAAAAACAGTGACGTTTTGTCATCAACACCGTAAGTGAGACCAGAATCCTTCGTTTATACCCTGAGCGAGACGACAGTATCCCCGACTTTTCTTACGAGAGTTCCCCCTCCCCCCTGGGGGGCTTTCATCGAGAGATGGAGGGCTCTTCCACACGGTGAGTTGGCTAGCTGGTTTCTTTTCATTCAAGGTGTACAAAGGAATATAGATCACCAAATTAATCATTGTTTTACCAATCATGTTTGCTAGTTTCAGTCCCACAAGCCAGGAGAAGAAAGGTAAGCAGTTTTTTCGGCTAGCGACTTGACATCCACGAAAAGAGATGGAAGATTTCAGGCTTCAGTCCAGTGCAGGGTTTAATGCTTTTAATTTAAGATCCTGTAAACCTTGGCGTCGGCCGTGGAGATCTCCACTAAACAATCGATAGACCTTGTCGCAGTTTTGGTTCGGCATTTTATTTTGTCTCGTTGGCAAGGGAAACCTCATATAACTCTAATTTGATGCAGTTTTTCTGTGGGAATACACTGTGAAATACTTTCTGTAATTCCGTTGAATTCTGATCATGAAATACTTCAGCTTGGGACCGCTGACCAACGCATTGCCTTTGCGTAAAGTTCAGCTAACTTCAGGAAATCCTGAATTTTTTTGTGTGTCCTGACCTTAGAATTCCAAATGGTTATTTATTTATTCATTCATTCATTCATTCATTCATTCATTCATTCATTCATTCATTCATTTATTCATTTATTTATTTATTTATTTATTGGTTTATTTGTTTGTTTGTTTGTTTGTTTGTTTGTTTTTTGCGTTTCGGGTTTAAGCAATCCGCGGTTAAGATTTTTTATGTGCTCTAGGTTGTACCAATTTTGTGTTCCGGGCTTATGTATTCCGGCATTCCAGCGTTTCGCCGTTCCTGGGCGGTTTCAGTACAAGGCACTATTAATGAGTTCTCGACTTTCGGAGCAGCACGTTGTTTTATGTTTATGCTTAAGTTTATAACTCGACAGAGTTTTTAAGTCTGAGAGCTTAGCAGTTTCTCTGCATTGGATAATCAAAGCATTTTCAATTATTCGGTAAAATGTGCACAATTCATTTCCTTCGAAAAACTAGATCTAAAATATAGATTCAAAATGCGTCAACAGAGAAAATGCATAATTATATAGAATAGCTACCTCAGACCTTCACCTCAGCTGATCAGACAAAAAACTATGATTCAGATGTCTCGGTGGCCTGTGGAGAAAAGATTACAGCAATTACATTTAAAGCATTTGAACAGTTGGAGTTTCTGAATCGAACAACTTCTGCGCAACTTACCTTTCCGTGTGTTGGGACACAACAGAAAGTGAAACAGGAGGTTGAATAACAAATTAAATCGGGAGAGGGGGCTCCCCTCATTTCATGCATGACAGATTAGCGTAATGACCTGGCTCGTGACGTTATGATGGTAAACGAAACTCGATAAAAGCCCAGTTAAAATTCTTTCATAATATTCGGCTAGTTTAATTTAGCTGGCGATAAAAGGACTAAATATTCTGTGTTAGAGACAATTAATTACCCAGGTCTAAAAACTAGGACCGCAGAAGACAAGTCAATTCTTAACTTCAACTATAATACTCCTGCGCAAAAATGACGTTTTTCTCAATTACATTTTTTTTTCTCGAGAAAATTTCTTTTTTACCTTCCGACTCTATGCTTAAGGTACATTTCGTTTTAGTATCAACCAAATGTACTTTACAAATCGCAGACTATAATATTTTGCAAGCAGCGTTCTAGCCTTTGTGTAACTATAAACACTTCTCGAGTGTTTCATATCGAAACTGACCAAGCAAAAGAGAAAACCGAGGAATAAACCCCCTAGCTTGAGCCTGCGATCCAATTGAAAACCATTTCTGGTTAGCGCTCAACTTCAAAAAACACGTGACCTCGATGAGCTCTAAACCTGCGCCCGGGATGTGGTCACCTGATACTGGTCAGCGGATACCTTGTTTGACAGGTGTCAATGAATCTTTTCGGCGATATGGCGGCCATTTTGATTTCTATTGTTTCAAATAGCTATTATGGGATGCCAAAGGGGCAAATCACCAATCGCATTCATGTTGCAATGTCCTTGAATGCCCAACCGACCAGAAACTGTCCATGAAGACAACATGAGATGATACCCAGGACAAGAAGTTCTCAGCGGCGAAGAAGAGCTGAAAGGAGAATAAAATTTACGTGAGAGTAGCAAATATATGTCAGGGTCAAGGCTCATATGTAGCACACGTCCTGTGTACTAAGAGTTTTGTGCGGTGTCGTACAAATGAGATTCTTATATTTCGAAGAAGGCCTTTGTATATGACAAACAAATTGAATCCCTGACCACATGCCACGAACATCATAATTGATATGATAACTAGGTGTGTTTTGAGTCAGGTTATTAATAAAAAGCCGAACAAAGAGAAATGTTTGCTTTTCAAATATAATTTTATTTTTAAAAATCTTCAAATGTATAAAAACTCACGAATAACTGCGCAAAATACGTTGGGTGAGCCTTTCTACGTCAAGCTGCGGGATTTTTTAACGCCATGCAGGGCGAAAGACTGCGGACAACGAGTAGAGTGTTCACGTGTATTTTCCGTCAAACCATCAGATTTTTATAGGATTCATTATTCCACTGCCTTATTCCCATTGTTATTGAGGGTCTTTTCCATTTGTTATCCAAACTTCCGGCATTAATGTCTTTTCGTCTTACGCGCACACAACAATTTGTATCCGCTTGGTTCTAAAGCGGTCAAACCAGGATACCACAGAGCAACTTTGGTCTTTTTTCGTCCTAGTGCTTTTGGCCTTGTTGGAAAGATTGGAAAAGTTTTTTTGCTCAACTTTCTCGAGTGTCCGCATCAGTTATGCAAATAACAGGCGGTCGCTTTTTAGTCCGCTACAGTGTGTTCTATAGCTAGCAAATAAACAGCCTATCACAGTTCGCGTTATAGTGTAAGACCACATCCAATCACAGTGCGCATTATAAGCGTAAGGACACTCTGTCATTCCGTCCTTCCTGTGTCCTGATTGAGTCCATAGAAATATGTCAGATGAATAATGACATGAAAAAAGTTTAATGAAAAACAAATCTTGTGTTGTTCAAATATTCAGTTGTCTCTTCTTCCTTATTAGAGATTTAAATAAATGAATGCAAACAATATAGCATGAAATAAAAGGTTCAATAAAAAGAGCAACCTATTTTTCCCAAATAACATTTAATCACTTTATATCCTTTTTAAGTAGTGCTTGTTTCACATGAAAGAAATATCAAACGAAACGTATAACATGAATTAATATGAACTTAAACAACGTAACTGTTTCTCAGGTTTTTTCCTCTCCGTTAACTTAGGCCCCTATGTATAAAAAGCTGTAAATCCGTTTCCAAAATTGCGGTTTTTAGGGATAATATTTCATAGGCGACTGATTGGCCGTTGCCCTTGTAATCATCTTTGGTTATAATCATGTTTGGTTTTATAATATTCTGATTTGCTTTACAGTTTTCAATTTCATTAAGTTCACAGAAGAGTTTAATTAAAATTTGGTTTTATCATAGACATAACCATAATCTATTCATCTTTCCGGTAGAAAACATGTTGCAGACATATATAACTAGCCGGGTTCCCTACTGATAAAGAGAAACTCTCGCTGGTTGGCCGTATATATCCAGTTTTCTACACACGGACAGATCCTAACCAAAACCTAACTACTCGCAGACTTAAGAGGACCAAAGTGATCGAGGAAGCACTACAGCACGGTGAGTTGCGACACACAGACAAATTCAGTTAGCCTGTTTCTCGATTTACGACATTATCTCTCTAAAATATGGTATCAATTACCTTTTTGTGTGGGAAAGCGTAAAAAAAAACAAAATATAACGATATCTCGACCGAACCGATGAAAATTCAAAACAATCAGTGCGATTAACCTAAACCATGATTCAGAGAGACTATCAGTCGCTGGTTTCGTGTAGTCAAATTTTATAATTATAATAGTGATGGAAACTTTAAAATACTTGTCTAACTTTTAAGCAAGCTAAAGATCAAAGTGGTCTCCAGCCTGCTGACGCTTCTTATTAAACCTTGCAGTGTTGGATAAAGGATTTTTAGAGCTTTAATTGGCTAAGCGGCCATTAAACCACATCAAACAATGACAGCCGAAGAAAAATCGTGTCGCGACAGAATTGATAGGAAAAAGATTAAAGAAACCTTCTAAACAATGCAATATTTTGGGGGTTTTTCCTGTAATTAAAGCAGTTATTCCACTTGCACTTTTTGGATACGAGGTAATTTTAACCATTAGCCCTCGTTCACGATTAGCTTTTCGCATTTGCATTACACACACAAGTCGGCATGCATATGAGGCAATTCTGGGTAGTTCTTTTTCCTCGCATCAATCCACCCTCTTGAATAGAGCTATTCAGCGCTTGGTTTACTATCCATATTCTCCTATCCTATCGAGATTGTATAGTAATAGGCCAGTGTCAATATATATTCAAATTCTCTCATGGCGCTAAGGCTAAGGGGAATGGTTTGTTCGTCATCAGTCTCGATTTGAGTTCTTTTTATTTCAGTCCTCGGTGCCATGGAGTCATGTTCTTTTCACTCGGTTGATTCATGCTCACGCTTTAGAGGCTATGTTATGAGGTAAATTTACCACACCGCAAAAAAATCATGTCATTAATTATTTATTTACAGTCTTAAATCATCTCTTCGCTCAAATTGTTTATTGTTATTAATATTGCCAAACAGGAATTCGTGATGATGTTGGTGCACTTGCTGGTTCTTGTTTTGGCCAGTCTCACTTTTTGCTTCGTACAGAGCAGAAAAGGTTAGTTCTTGTTACTGATAAAAACCTTAGTTAAATGGTCTGACAATACTCGCTCAATTGTCACTGAATTTTACTGCCACAAAAAGTTAATATTCAACGCGCGTTCGAGAAAAGCCATTCCAGTAGAATCAACTATCAAGACTGTCAGGAGCCAGCGAATGGAAATCCAGCTAGAATCAGAAAACTTTATTATAACCTTGTGAATGTTTTCGGCTTCGTGGACGGCGACAATGGTTTTGAAACATGATTAAATTTTCATTGTTTCTAATTGTTTTTGAGTTGTTGTTTTGTTGTCGCTCCAGCGCAATATCACGCAAAGCCTCGCTTTCAAGAGTTGCAATTCCACGCTGAATACCTCGCCCAGGTAACCAATCAGGGTACGAGAATTCTCTGAGCTATGCGATTCTACATCAAATGCGTGACAGCGTGGAGTGGAGATGAACACTGACCAGTAATAACTACTTTTTCACCTGAAAGATGACCGCCATGCCAACTTCGCCCCACAAGTTGTGGAATAAATTTGTAAACAAGTAAAACTCTATGGAACATTGCGATAAATCTACCAAACATTTTTGGACAGTGCAACAAGAAGTTAGCAATATTGTAGACCTGAATCGTGAGGAAATTTCGAGGAAAAATCGGTTAATAATATTTAATATAAGCAAAACAATTATAGTTAGTTCGTAAATCTAGTGCTCTTTGAAGCTGACTGGTAAACTTATTCCTAGGGCTTGTGGAGCCACTCGGGTGTCCAGAATGTTATGCCGAAGGAGAAAATGCTCAGGAGGATTGTGAGAACAACCTTGCCTTTGAGGATTGCAAAACAAATGAGGTTTGTGCGGTGGGCAGCTTCAAGAAAGGTGACGGTTTTGAATTTCATCGTGGATGTGTGGCCAAAACCGAATACCAGCTACACAAAGCTTATTGTAAAGCCAACGAAGGATCTTGTGTAGTAGCAATGTGCAAAAAGCCAAACTGTAGACCTGAGCTTCCTCTTTCTGGATGACTGTGTATGCATTCCTATGTAAAGAGGGAGAAATGGGTACAATAAAAGCTATGTAACTATAGAGAGCGAAGGAATCCGTTCTTGAGCTATTTTGTTCAGTAAATGACAATTTTAAAACCAAGAGATCAAGACCCTCTGTATCCTAGGACCGTTTTGAAATTGCAGCTTCCAGTACACAAATTCTTGAGACCCATGCTAGTCTCAACGAGCTCGATATCAACCAACCCTGAACTAGGCTGGGAAACACAGCGGGCCGTTTCTGGCAAATTTTTATCTGTCAGCTTCTCCCTATTATCGTACTTGACTACCTCGCTGAAAAATTTCTGTCAAAATTTTCCAGCCAGCAGACATAGTAACCGGGTTCACACACACTGAACACACTTGTATGTGGTCTCAGGGCCATATCCGGATATCATCAGTTGGGGTTGTGCCCGGGGGGTTGTGAGAGACGGTGGGGGAATCAAGAAAATCAAACTACCAGAATCGCTTATCAGCCATCTAGCAATGTATTTTCACTCAAAGTTGTGAAAATTTCTGTTGGATTCCTTTTACTCAATTTTGTAAAATAGAGTCTAGTCAGGCTTCTGGATAAACTAAAAACAAGCTTGCCCGTTAATACTGAGAGATATCGACAAAACAGAAGCTTTGTCAGTCGAAGCAATTTTTGCGTTTACAGTGTCGATGGTTACTTCTTAACTATGTACGGGTGTTATTGTTATGACGTATATCATTCTCCAAGGGCTTATTTAAATCTAATGTAACGTCTGTATTGTTCTATGGTCCTGAAACATGGAGACTGACTAAGAAGATCGTGACAAAACTACATACTTTTACAAATAGATGCCGCGCAGAATCCTCCGTATTAACTGGCCCTCTACCAGCAGTAACCATAACCTGTGGGACATTACGGGTCAAGCACCTTTGAAACAGCAGACCATTAACAGGAAACGGTCACGGATAGGCCATACACTTAGACGACCGACGGACTGCATTGCCCGGCAAGCCCCCTGGTGTAATTCGCAGGGTAGCAGAGGGAGAGGGCGACCACGACGGAGAAGGGAAACGCAACTGGCTCGCTCTGATCTTCAACAACTTGTACGGTCATCTTGTCAGTCGAAATCAGGGACACATTTTGAATGGTGGTCTATGAAAGACTATTAACTAGAACAGCAATGTACCCAAATGAAAGAATGCTTCGAAGGTGTCATTTAAATTACTGGAATGACTTGATTTCATAATCCAGTTCTCGTGTCTAGTATTATATTAGAGAAAAATTGTAAATTGTCCTACGGAAGACCAGTTCAAACTCCACTGAAGTTACGGAAGGGGTAGTTTGCAGAACGCCGAACGCCGAACGCCGAACGCCGAATGCACTGTTTGCTTACGGTTAGTTTCACTTATATTTGCTTGCGGTTAGCTTTTATTTGTTGGACTGGGCCATATGCAATATAATGCTGTCCTTAACAAACAAAACTAACCGCAAGCAAACATGAGTGAACTAAACCGCAAGCAAACAGTGCATTTGGCGTTCGGCGTTCGGCGTTCGGCGTTCGGCAAAATACCCCTGTCGCTGAAGTTTGGAGCGACGGCTGATTCATATGGCGACCTTCGTGGTACACAATTGCCGACGTCGAAGTTCTGCATCGAGAATACAGGAAGCTCTAGCAATCTTAAAACAGGGACGTTAACTATGAACTTTTTTGTTCAGATGAAGATTAACTGAACAGCGATTTGAACGAAAAACAGATTTCGAAAATAAAAAAACGTGACAATAAATTCCAAACACGGTAAAAGCCTGCTAAGAAAAATGGACCGAGTATTGCCCAAGATTTTCGCAGTATGAGCCCACTAGACATTGTTTTTTTCAAAAGGTGCGTCGATCATGTTTATCATAATTCGGTAATAAAAAAAAAATGAGGGTCACTAAGCTCGTTTGTTAGTTATAAACACTTAAAGCTTAAATTAAGGGGAGCTGTTAAAAGGTTTTTACTGTTGCTATGGTATTCCTACAATCTCCTCATCGCGAGAACAACATGGTATTCTGAATTTTGCCTATTGTTTACGGTCACGCGTTGTGTATGTGACGTTGACCAATCCGCAAACATTTTCCAAGTTTCATCTAAGGTCATTACCTTGTGCATTTAGTAGATATTTCGTGCTGTTTGCATTTCTTTTTTGCGCTACACCGTGCTGATCGATCGAGACCCAACCTGGTCGAAACAACTGCCCATGGTTGCAATTCTTGACTTCAATTTGGATGCTTACATACATGTTTTCCAGCGCTTGACACTGCTTGCATGTTTTCCCGCGCTCGGCACTGGTTTACTTTTTTGTATGCATGTTTTCCGGCCACTTGGCACCGGTTGCATGCTATGCTTCTAGTTATGATTTGTTCTTGCACCTCTGCAAGTGGTTCTTGTAGCTCTGTGCGCTTATATCTCTCCGACTGAAGTCCCTGAACACTAAAATCGTCTTAAAAATAACAAGTGGAAGGGTTTCTTTTAGAACAAGTTTTCATTTATTACTGAATCGATACATTTTATATAACTCGATTACCACAGCCATAGAAGCAAAGCCGGCTGGAATTCTTTGCACAATTACCAGTTAACACGGAATCTAATTTCTACACCAATGTAAAAAAGTGGATTAAGTCTTTTTTTTTATCTGTAATCAGAGTTAAGCTTCAATATAATGCGAGTCTCCTGTTTGCAAGATCCCGGCCATGTTAGCTGGCCTCAATCAGCAGAATCCCATTCCATAACACCTGCACTGCCAAGCCTTGTCGCTCATCCAGCAGGTACTTGGACACCTCTGACAACTACCCCCAGTGTAACCCAGCTCTTTGCACCTGTGAAATTAAAGTAAAGTACTAGTAAAGCAATATCTAAGGCCGACTCCTTTCTAGTACAGACAAAGGATACTGATACTGCGAGCTTTTGACACTATTTTAGAGCTTTACTATATGTTGAATATGGGGGAAAATACGGTATGTGAAGCAACAAGGCTGCAAAACCAGGTCTTACAATAAAATTAAATAAAGATAAATAAAATACAAAACATTTAAGTCGGCAAGGCTACAAACCTTTGTGGCTTTACTCCACTGATATTTAAAAATAATTTGCTATGGGTCTCATGGAACTTGATGTTTCCATAACAACGAAATTTTGCAAATTTTTGAGCCTAGTCCTCGGGCTCTCTGTCACGCTCCCGGTCGCGTAACAAAGGGAGGGAACAGGACTAAACTGAAAAACTTCCGACTGATGCTGCGACTTGGACAATCTACGAAATTCTTAAACTCAACGTGTGACGAAGAAAGGAATTTATACCGGTCATTGCAGCTCTTCCACAATCTTCCAGTCCCCCACCTACTCCACCGGGAACATCTGCTCCAAGTTTCATAGCAAGTACCTAGAACACAATCAAACGTCATTCTATAAAGACAAAACAATGTTACCCCCATCACAACCTCCTCGAATATAAGCCATTGTATTGGCCCCTCGCCGGTGACGTGCTCCTGGCCCCATAGGGGAGATCCTCGTGTTAAAAAACATGATTAAAGGGGCAGGCATGCACGGAAAATTTAAAGATGCTAAATTTGGCCCTTTCTCAAATCTACACACGTATATTTCACTTGTAGAAGTCTATCGATTTGGACAGTGTTTGGGTTAAAGATTTTCGCCCATATCAATTTTCTTTACTCTCGCAAGTTCTCGCGCGTTTGGAGATGCGCCACACTCCCGTTTTAGGTGCAGGGATCCCAACCAATGCTTACCTAACTTTTAAAGATGCTACTTTTAGCCCTGCCCCAAATCTACACACGTGTATTTCACTTGTAGGAGTCTATCGATTTGCACAGTGCTTGGGTAAGAGACTCTCGCCCCTATCAACTTACTTTTCTCTAGTAAGTTCTCGCGCGTTTAGAGTTGCGCCAAACTCGCGTTTTAGGTGCGGGGATCCCAACCAATGCTTACCTAACTTTTTAAAGATGCTACTTTTAGCCCTCCCCCAGATCTACACAGGTGTATTTCAATTTTGGAAGTCTATCGATTTGCACAGTGCTTGAGTGAGAGATTCCCGCCCATATCATTTTTTTCTATTCTCTAGTAAGCTCTCGCGCGTTTACAGATGCGCCACACTCGTAGTTTTGTTGTCAAGATCTCAAACTATGCTTACTGGACTTTTTAAAGGTGCTAGATTTGGCCCTTTCTCAAATCTACACACGTGAATTTCACTTGTGGTAGTCTGTCGCTTTGGACAATGTTTGGGTTGGAGATTCTCGCCCATTTATATTTTTTTCTCTTGCGTGTTTTCGCGCGTTTACAGATGCGCCACACTCGCGTTTTAGGTGCGGGGATCCCCACCAATGCTTACCTAACTTTTTAGAGATGCTACTTTTAGCCCTGCCCTAAATC
Organism: Orbicella faveolata; assembly: GCF_042242905.1. Classification (NCBI taxonomy): domain Eukaryota; kingdom Metazoa; phylum Cnidaria; class Anthozoa; order Scleractinia; family Merulinidae; genus Orbicella; species Orbicella faveolata. The sequence goes on from NW_028301553.1 coordinate 31,181,492, forward strand.
TAGACACGTTTGTTTCACTTGTGGAAGTCTATTGATTTGGACAGTTTTTGGGTAAGAGATTCTCGCCACTATTAACTTTCTTTTCTGTAGTAAGTTCTCGCTCGTTTAGATATGCGCCACACTCGCGGTTTTGGTATCGGGATTTTAAACTAATTTTACTGGACTTTTCAAAGATGCTAGATTTGGCCCTTTCTCAAATCTACTTACGTGTATTTCACTTGTGGGAGTCTGTCGCTTTGGACAGTGCCTAGGTTAAAGATTCCCGCCCATTTATATCTTTTTTTCACTCAAGTGTTTTCGCGCGTCTAGCAATGCGGCAAACTCGCGTTTTTGGTGTGGGGATCCCAAACTGTGCTTACGGGGCTCTTTAAAAATACTAGTTTAAGCCCTCCCCCAAATCTACACAAACGTATTTCACTTGTGGAAGTCTATCGATTTGAACAGTGCTTAGGTTGGAGATTCTCGCTCAAATCAACTTTCTTTTCCCTCGTAAGTTCTCGCGCGTTTAGAGATGCGCCACACTCGCGTTTTAGGTGCGGGAATCCCCACCAATGATTACCTAACTTTTTAAAGATGCTACTTTTAGCGCTCTCTCAAATCTACGTACGTCTATTTCACTTGTGGAAGTCTATCAATTTGGACAGTGCCCTCAAAGTAGCCGTGACCGGGCTACGCGCAGCGTGATTTTGCCCAACTTAAGGTCGATTTCCAGGAACTTGGGCGATATTTTTGAGTCCAACGGACTCTAAACTAATTCGAGAAGACTTTGGTTTTCGGTGAAAGGGACAGAGGAAAAATTTTTGAACGCTTGGTTATGAGCAGTCTGGCCGAAATATGGCCCCTCCTTAACTCACTTAGTGACTAAAATGTCGCCGAGACGGGGCTACGCGCGGCGTGATTTTGACCATTTTTAGGTCGATTTCCAGGAATTTGGGCGATATTTCCGAGTACCAGGGACTCTAAACTAATTGGAGAGGACTTTGGTTTTCAGTGAAATGGACAGAGGAGAAATATTTGAACGCTTGGTTACGAGCAGTCTCGCAGAAATATAGCCACTTAGTGACTAGAATGTCGCCGAGACTTGGCTACGCGCAGAGTGATTTTGACCAACTTTGGGCCGATTTCCAGGAACTTGGACGATATTTCCGGGTCCCAGGGACTCTAAACTAATTCGAGAAGACTTTGATTTTTAGTGAAATGGACAAAGTAAAATTTGTTGATCGCTTGGTTATGAGCAGTCTGGCAGAAATATAGTCACTTAGTGACTAGAAAGTCGCCGAAACCGGGCTACGCAAAGAGTGATTTTGACCAACTTTGGGTGGATTTCCAGGAACTTAGGCGATATTTCCGAGTCCCAGGGACTCTAAACTAATTCTAAGACTTTGGTTTTCAGTGAAATGGACAGAGGAAATATTTTTTAACAATTGGTTTTGAGCAATCTGCCCGAAATATAGCCACTTAGTGAATAGAAATTCGCCGAGACCGGGCTACATGCAGCATAATTTTGACCAACTTTGGGTCGATTTCCAGGAACTTGGGGCGATATTTTAGAGTCAGAGGGACTCTAAACTAATTTGAAAAAAACACGCGAGTGAAAAAACGATATAGATGTTCGAGAACCTTTAACCCAGGCATTGTCCAAAGCGACAGACTTCCACAAGTGAGATACACGTATGTAGATTTAAAAAAAGGGTCAAATCTAGCATCTTTAAAAAGTCCAGTAAACATAGTTTAAGATCCCGATACCAAAACCGCGAGTGTGGCGCATCTCTAAACGCACGAGAACTTACTAGCAAAAAGAAAGTCGATATGGGAGAGAATCTCTTACCCAAGCCCTGTCCAAATCAATAGACTTCCACAAATGAAATACACGTGTGTAAATTTGGGGCAGGGGTAAAAGTAGCATCTTTAAAAGGTTACGTAAGCATTAGTTGGGATTCCTGCACCTAAAACGCGAGTGTGGTGCAGAAAAGAAAGATGATATGGGCGAGAATCTCGTACCCAAGCACTGTCCAAATCGATAGACTTCCACAAGTGAAATAAACGTGTGTAGATTTGCGAAAGGGCCAAATCTCGCATCTTCAAAAACTCCAGTAAGCATAGTATGAGGTGCCGACACCGAGATCCCGAGTGTGGCGCATCTCTAAGCGCGCGGAAACACGCGAGAAAAAAAATATAAATAGGCGAGAATCTCCAACCCAAGCACTGTCCAGAACGACTGACTACCAGAAGTAAAATACACCAGTGTAGATTTGAGAAAGGGCTAAATCTAGCATCTTTAATAAGTCCAGTAAACATGAGATCCCGACACCAAAGCCGCGAGTGTGGCGCATCTCTAAACGCGCGAGAACTTACTAAAGAAAAGGAAGTTGATATGCGCCAGACTCTCTTATTCAAGCACTATCCAAATCAATAGACTTCCACAAATGAAATACACGTGTGTAGTTTTGGGGGAGGGCTAAAAGTAGCAACTTTAAAAAGTTAGGAGAGCATTCGTTGGGATTCCCGCACCTAAAACGCGAGTGTGGCGCATCTCTAAACGCGCGAGAACTTACAAGAGAAAAGAAAGTTGATAGGGGTGAGAACCTCTCACCCCATGAGGAGACGTAAGTATCTCTTCCTGGTGTTTTTTTTTTTTTTTTTTTTATGAGAACAGGGCTGTATTCCTTTAAGGCTGTGGGTGCAATTCGTAAAAACACTGAGTTCTTATAAATCGTTTAGAAATTCTTCGTTCCAGTTCAAATTTATGTTGCTGGCACATTGACGGGCACTTTATATGTAGACCGTGATGTAAGATACCTTAAACTATTTTTACTGTTCATGATGCACTGCTACGTTAGTCTGCTTTAGAAATATTGAACTGCTCTTTTTAATTTCAATATGATTAAACGTTCTTGTTATGCGTTCCTGTTAAAAATGATGCAAAGTTGTCAATTTTAGTAATTTCAATTTGAAGAAAAGGTCCTGTTAGCACCTTCTTGTTACTTGATGAAAATTGTGCGAGGTTTGTGTTACCAGGGCGCTTCATGACGCCTCCTGGAATAAGCTATACCTTTCCTGGTTGAATCGTCTTCAGTTTATTGTACGTTAATCAGGTTATTGATTGGAAAAATAATTATACTTTTGAACCTTAGTTCCTCTATTTTCAGGGGATGGGGGGGCGGGGGCTCACTTTTTCCGGAGGTCGTTACTTACGGACTTTTACGATTCGTTGCGTGTACGAGCCATTGGTCAAGTGATTGGCCAAGCCATTGGTAGCCGTGCATGGTCACCTAAAGCACTGACAATCTATCTTAGCTCCATGTACTAAGTTTCTCCTCGCGCTTTTTTTTCCCTCGGCTGTGTAATTGTGCGATATTTTCTACGCAATAACTTCAATTGCCGAGCCCGATAATACTGCATGTGGCTCCCACTGCCAACGACATACTCAGACAAGTATTCCAGATCATCTGGGTTTTTATTCCTCAAGATCTGTTTTAGATTGATTAATCAAACGTTCCTTTACGCCTGGACAAGCATCTCGATGCAAGCTCAGAGTTTATTGTGATGGCTTTCATTGGGTAAACAAGACATTTACATCTGCTCGCCGCGCTCAACATCCATTCTTAGGCACTTTGGTATCTTTAAGTTCAGTTCGTAGATATGTAAACTTCGCTCAGGGGGAGAAGCAGAGGAAGATTTATGTTGTGTAATTCGTTCATCATTGCGGGATGACTTGATTTATTGGCATTCCCCGGTTTTGTCCGCTCACGTTTTTTTCCTGCCCAAGTCTTTCTTCACGTGTGTTTAGACGTGATCCGATATACAATGACCTTGTTTTGTTCCAGATTATTGGCGTGGGTGGAGTCCGCCATCATTTGAAAGCATCGGAAATGACTCGAACGCACTATTTACTTTTAAAGCGCTATTAATATCGTGACTTCATTTGAAAGCTTGTCTCATATTCCATCGGCCCTTTCTGGTTTATTTTTATTATCGACATTTCACTGAAACAGATGATCACGCCTTCCCTGGCCGCAAGACGAAGAACCCTAGTGAGAGTATGTAAGGAATGCTAGGAAAATTTTCCACCATTTCTCTGCGGTACTTACAGTAGAAGCCCCGTGCGTTCCGTCATGGGCAAAGACTTAATCTTTTTCGATAACGACAAAACACAATGCCGATAAATGAAGGAAATCTCAGGATTTATTTGGTCTTGGTCCTCAAATTTTGAGTAGAATCTAGGAGAAAGCTATGTTGTTGTTGTTGTTGTTTTTTTAAGGTTTGCAAAACGAAAAATATGGCAGCCTTTCAATGAACGTTGCATTTCAGTTCAAGTGATTTCAAGCGAACTCTTTTTAAAACGACACTCGCTTTCGAACTGTAACTACGGAAAATCGGGACTGAAAAACTTACATAACGAACGCCCGAACTTCTGCATGTCATGGAGAGAGGTTAATATCCACTGATTTCAATATATTTTTGTATTTCATCACGAGAAGAACTCTCTGATACTGGCAGTTCGAAAATTTGGACACATGGAAAAGAAACTCGCGTCGTACGCCGGTTGTGTGAATAGCCTGTGATTTTCTATCAACTAAATCATCGCATTTATAATTTTGCTTCACGGTCCTTTTCACAGCCGTTGCAAGGAAAAAGAACTTAATATTTTTCCTAGTTTATTCTGCTGCGGTAACTATAACGTAAGAAATTGAATTTGTACCAAAGTGCGAGTTTTCAACTTCCTTAAACTTTCGACGAGCAACTCCGTCAGTGTCACAAAAAGTCTTACAGGTCTTGGATATTTAAGCTATATATAATGAACAGCAATATAAATGCATAAAGTGCTGTTTTAAATTTTTCGTTATCAAATATTTTGTTCTCGGAAATATTAGCTTGTCAAGCTACTCTGAAATTCGAGCTTAAATAAAGTTTATGTATGTAGGTAGGTAGGTAGGTAGGTAGGTAGGTAGGTAGGTAGGTAGGTAGGTAAGTAGGTAGGTAGGTAAGTAGGTAGGTAGGTAGGTAGGTAGGTAGGTAGGTAGGTAGGTAGGTAGGTAGGTAGGTAGGTAGGTAGGTAGGTAGGTATGTATGCTGCCCTTTCCGACGAACACCATTCTAGAAATTCAAGTAATAAACCAGCTTTCGACTTAACTTCAGGGGTTGGAATACAGAATATTTCATTTACCCTCAACCACTGAGATTTGCATCATGGCGGAAACTAGGAACAACACAAGCAAACAGGATCCAACACGAAAAGCCTGGAAAAAAAAAGATCAAATAAGCAAACGGATAATTCTGACTATTTACTACTGACAGCTCGTAGCTTTCATTGGCATTCATCAGCTCTTCAGTTATTGACATAGAATTTTGAGTCCGTCAGTCCATGAAATTATATTGGAGCCAAAGTTGTTTCGCTCGATAGTTGACAGACATGCAAATGAATTCTAAATCATTTCATTTTTCTATCTTACCGTGAGTGACTCGAAGAAATAGAGATCAATGAAATTAGGATTATCAAACAAACTTATGTACCATTATTTCTCGTGAAGCAACAGAACGTTCTATTCGGTTCCAATTTCCAAGTTTCCAAAGGTGGCGCCTCAGACTCGGTTGCAATGGTGTACTTGAGCTGACTGACGATACAGACTTTAGCTTTTATCATTTATACCGTGGCGTCAAGCTTTCGATCTTCTCTGGGAAAACAAGGATGTAAGCCTCGGACCTTGCTCACGGCTAATATCAGTTTCGTACCCCATCGTGACGCAATGTCCTTATGACAGTCCAGAGATCGATAGAGAATTATGATTTAAAATATGCGTCGTTATATTAGCTCAACTTATCTAATACCTTGAATTTCAACAAATCCAGAAGATGTTTTCTCTCCTGGGACGTTCTTTAACTCTTGACTTTGCTTTTAATGTAAAAAAAATGTTGATATTTGAGATTTAGATAAGTCATTAAATCATGACCGTGACGGTGTTTGGATATCTGATCGTAATTAGCATAATCTTTACGATTTCTGCTTCCTTAGTTTTAGTTTCGATTGTTTGAGAAGATATATCAAACACGCAAGAAGTTTGTCAAAAATACTCCGCCACGCGTCGTGTTTTCAACTCTCTTCTCGGTGTATGAAAATGCGGTCAAACACGATCTTTCGTGTTTGATAAATTACTTTTCTTCTACTTTGGTCTAGTGACCCAACCCAACATGAACATGGTTCGAACTCAATGTAGCGATCACTGCCAAACCCAGCTTATCAATAGAGGTTCGAGATCTCTAGATATGATTCGCATGGTTAGAAACATAGCTTCCTTAGCAGCAGTTCAGTAAATCACGGTGACTTTTCTGAAGGCTTCCATTTGAAAACTTATATTACAGCTGGCGAAGTAAAATTGCCAACACTGTTGGACGATGTCGTTACAGTACACATGAGCGGGAATTTGAGGTGACTCAAAGTCTCGCAGTTCTTACATTAATTTTGATCGAAGATTTGAAACGAAGGCCTTTGATTGTCAGCAATTATTCAGACTTTGCCGAGGTTATTACCAAAAACAATTTCTCCCGAGTAATCAGGGGAATATACATGCCAATTGTTGAAATATTTTTTGCTGTGCTTTCATTTTTGTCCTATTTCCATTGCAGCATTTCGGTGACGTAACCGACACGAATAGCCTTGCTTTCTCGCTAGACCGAAGAGACCCGACCCAGACGGACGGCGGTGAAATATCGAGGCCTAGGAATTAGGCTAACGTTTGAAATTAGGTTAAGCGAGAGGAATACAAAATAAAGGAAACAGTCATACTATCTACATGTTCCAAATACTTTATTGTACAATTATCCCTCTATAAAAACAGTTAATTACAAAAGCGAGTTTCATCTACCAATGCTATTCAATTCAGAACCTTTACCGCGCCAGAAGCCCGCTCGTATTTACATTACCACTGAATGTGACATGATTTACAAGATAAGCCCTAAATCGACTACAACGAATGACTCCGAGCGAATCTCGAGAAATATCCAATGCTAATTGACGTTCATTCATACCAAGCTGTAGGGGCCAGTTTTATTTAATGATGCTTTAAAGTCCACAGACATGGCACATTAAATTATACCGTGTTCAAAATAGCGAGGGTTTACTCAGTGTGTTACCAAACGCCTTATCTACATGCAAGCTACCAAGCTACCAAAACCAAACAAACAAAACAAATAGAAGAAACCACGTCTCCTTCTTAAATATGCTGCTAATGGCCATCTTAAAACGGTGCTTCGTTTTCCTGCGAATCTAAACACGATCTCAGTGAAAAAAGAAAGGAAAAAAAAACGCTCGAAGATTGACGTTTTGCAAGGAAATTGAACCTCAGACAGTCACCATAAAAAGGCTTATTTTGTCTATTTTTTGAACCATTTAACTTAAAAACAAAAATAATTTTCATGGCCAGGGCTTTACAACTCACTCATGTAGAATTGTTAGAGAAGATATAATTTTATATAACTTATATTAAGAAATTCAGTAATCTTTGCCTTTTACACATATTTCGCAAGTGTAAACCCATTTACTAGAACTTGGAAAACACGGTTAAATTCTCAAACCTTTTTCTCAATCCAAATGCTGGTTCTATTCATAAAATAAACAATTCTTTCGCAAAGATAAACAACTCAGCCTTTGCAATCAAAGGGGAGAAAAACTTAAGTTCTATTAAGCATGCGTTGCGACTTGCCGCTACTCTTAGCTTTAAGTCTTGCTTAGGTTTGACATGTTTTTGTTGGCTTCCAGACTTGCCAGCCAATCAGAACTAACAAACACACGTGCAACTTATCGGCACGTGCCTGTGTTAACTTTGTATACATACGACATGTCTCTTACACGGTGACTGGTCGAGCACTGAGGAACCCAACATAACATCTGTCATAAATTAACCAAGTTAAAAACTGAGCAAGAACGGGATAGCGTATTTCATAGCAATTTTATTTCTAACTTTATCTGCGAGAGAAAACAGCTACAATCCTAATGCAGTAATACTACAAAGATCTGTACAAAATGAAGTGTGATAGCCTCTTCAAGGCTATCACTCCGTTTTCCGTGACTATATTACCAAGACTTGAGAGTGTGAAACTTGCTACTCCGTCGCACACAAAATAAATTTTCAATTATTACTGGTATATAGCAGTTCAAAGTGAGACTGAATCTCCCCTATACAACAAGACAGCAGGTTTTCAAAACTCCCGCCCTGGTGCCCAGTGCCCCTTGTAGAACTCCGCGGATATCGAGGCTATCACGTGATTGGTGGATGGACATGAACTGATCCTAACGGAACAGGCAGGCGACGACTCAAAACTCCAGCAGTGGGATTGTGTATAAGTGGAATGACTGTAAATGTTAGTTCGTCTTACAGCTGGCGCAGAGGGAGTGGGTCTAGTGACCTTATTTTCGATCTGGAAGAGGGGGAATGGGAAGAGATGGATTACGCCACGTCATACTCGCATAATTCGCAGGAAGGGAGGCAGGGGGCTTAATACACCCATGACACGGGTACCCACTGGGGTGTTCTTCGGAGGCGTTCGAGATCGTCCTCCAGCAGGCGTATGGTGTCCTCGATATCATTGTTGACGATTGTCAGATCGAACAAATGTCCATAAGTCTGACGGAGTGAGTCCGAGTCTTTGGCAAGCCGCTGAAGACTTTCGTCCTGTAACAAAAAAAAAAACAACAACAACAACACAAGATGACAAGCTTGTCAAGAGAATCAGAGTGAGCCTGGGGATTTTGCAATCAGTTTCAATTTTCCCGTCCAAATCATTCAGGTTCATGTTTGGTTTATTATCATTAGCTTTGAGTAGTTTTCCATCGAGTGTCGTAAAACCAAAATCAAAGTAATCACCCTAGCCAATGGAAAGAAAAAAAAACCAACAATCCAGTGAACCAATCAAAACTCAAAGCAAATACATGTAGCCGACGCAAAGCGCGGGAAAACGTGTGCGAACGAGTCACGGTTGCTTTTGGATTTACTCCTGATTGGCTGACAAAGTGGCGTGAGTTTTTCGCAAAGCGTGGTAATGCAAAACCAAGGCGAATGCAAATTGCTATCGACTTTCCAGTGAAAACCGCTCTAAACAATAATAAATTCAAACTCACAGCAACATCTCCATTTGGCGTGGACGGGCCTTTCATGCTGTCGTTTCCAACGATAGTTGGCGCAGAGATGAAGACAACGTACGGAGAGAATTCGGCCGTCCGAAGAACCTTGAGTGCCTGACAGAAAAACCACAATGAACACAATTGGTTAATGCTTGGACGGGCTACGTACATAAGAGTTTCTCAAGAGCTCACAGCTGTACAATGTGTATTGACTGGTTCAGCCAAATTCATGGTCTCCACAGACATCACTTTTCAAAATCTCTTGACTTGACCCTGATAAAAATAAAATTTTCCAGGCCAAAGATATACAAAATGTCAGATATAACAGCGATTGACAAATTTTCTACAAAATATCCTTCCTCATTAAGGACAAACATCGTTGAAATCACAGTGACCACAAATATTTCTTTCAGCCTTCAGTGGTATTAAATCAGCCGTGTGTAATTATATCAATTTTCCCTGACTTTACTTCAAAATGTCGAGTTTTCCTGACTCAAAGTAAAATTTCCTGACTTTCCTTGACCTTGAAATTTTTTTCCCTGACTATCTCCTGACTTGTGGCAGCCCATTACAGTACCATTCCAGATCAGCATTTATATGTAAATGCTGATCGCCAGTTAATACCAGTGATCCAGTGATCACTGATTGGCCTTTCAGGTTAAATAAAGTCTTTTATTTATTTTATTTTATCAGTTCCATCCCAGCTTCCCATCTAACTTTACGGACTCTCCATTACGTGAGCGTATGCAGCAATTCCCATTTCATTTGTTTGTTGGAGGGCTGGAAAGAAATCGTACTGAGAGGCCTCTCTGGGGGGCTCTCTTTACCTGAGGTTCCACGTCGAGTATAGCTGTAAGGCCCTGATTGAGGTTGTCCCTTATCGTGTCGAGTTTGGTGCCATACATGGCTCCCTGGTGTGTTCCATACTCCAGGTACTTGTTTGCCTCTATGTCCAATAACATGTCCTCAGCGGAGACGAAGAAGTAGTTCTTCCCATCCTCTTCCCCGTCTTTTGGTTCTCGTGTTGTATCTGACAGGAAAAATGACCTGAAGTTAGTACACCTTCGTTTGTTCTCGAGGTCAGGAACAATATAGAGCGGTTTTTCAATCGAGTGCCTCGAAAACAAACACTCTGGCAAGTCACAAACGGCGCAGAAAATCCACTGACCCAATCAAAACTCCCAAAAAATATGTGCAGTCAGCACGAAGCGCGCGAAAACTTGCGTGAGCGAGTCACGATTGGTTTTGGTTTTACGTCTGATTGGATAATAAAGTAGCGCGCGATTTTTCAGCCAATCGTTAACCGTGGTGATGTAAAACCGAAGCAGATCCGAATACCTTCAAATGAACACCGCTCTAAGCGCGTTTTAAGTTTAATAGTAGTTTAAGTATCTTCATATGTCCAGTTGGTGGTTTCCTCTAGTGGTTAAAAACATGGCGCTCAATACAGAATCCCATGTCTTAAACTGATTTCTGGAATGTCCAAAGTGCAAAAATCTAGGATGGTTCACAAGTTAACAGAATGTGAATACCTTGAAAATTAACAAATCACCTGACTTAACACGATCAGCACAATACAAAGAAGGGGGTAGTGAGGGGTGGGGGGAAAGGGGTGGGGACAGAAGGAGGTTCAACCCCAGAGGCCAACTTGTTCATTCCCCACCCCCACCACACTAAAACACACTCGCCAGTTTTTCAAGACAACCCTGTGATGGCTGCCAACAGCGAAATGACCTACACATAAGAAACATGTTGAACAAATGAAATCGTACTTACGTGGAATCGGGTAAGAAAATCTTTCGGGGTATTTATTTATGAGCGTGTTTTTTATATGCCTTCTTCCGACACCATGGGCCCCTAAAAGAAACAAAACAGGTCGATTATGAATGACTTGCATCTAAAACTTAATGGCAAACAACAACATTTCTGCCCAACACCATTTGAGCCAGCAATTTTCACTTCAAGATCAGCGGCGTTGCTATGAAACACGAGACATCGAGCAAAGAATGCCGGTATTGTTAAACGCCTGGAAGAATCATTTGGGAAAATGGCGGGTCCTTTTACTTTTTGCCAGAAACCGAACAGGACTGAAACACTTTCCTAAAAAGTTGCTTGATAGCGTGGAAGTACATTATCTACTTCCATCTTCTCAGAGCTTGTAAAACATCTATGTATGGCAAATGGAGTTTAAAAATATTCAATGCCTTACCAAGAAGAACAAGCGTCTTTCGTTTAAAGTAATCCAGCTTCACCACTTCTTCGTAAGTAACCAGATCAAGCTGATCGAACACTGAAACAATAGTTGAAAAAAAACATTTGATTAACAGGAGCTCAGTCACGGTATTTTGAGTTCTTTTGGCCACATACAAAATTACCGTTAAATTGAAGGAAACCTGAAAATAGTAGTTTACTAAGATAGAAAAACACCAAACAAATAAAAAGAAACCATAAAGGAACAAGGATGGTCAAGGATGGGGAAGACTGACACGGATTACTAACGACAAACTTGAAAAATTTAGGCTAAACTTTTTAAGACCCCCAAACCGTGACGTAGCTCCTTTGACATTCTAATCAATTTGAAGGCAAGTTTGTTTCCCGATCAAGTCATACAAACCTGCATTATGTTTAGCGACGTACTTATCCCGACCGCTCTTCTTTTTCTTGTTGAACCAGATGCATGTTGCTGGAATAATAATAGTAAAAAAAAATTAACACGGTACATGTGAAGTTAAGTATTTAGAGCTCAGAGAACAACATTTCTACCACGACAGTCCAAACGTTCTCGCTAAAATCAATCAAACGGACAAAAGAGGAATAGAAACAACGGCTAAAACTGACTGGAAGGGAAACACGGAATACACGCTAAGCAGTATTTTCAATTTACTAGGCAACAAAATCATCTAATTCAAAGATAGATTACAAATTGCAGCGTTTTGGAGTCAAACCTACCCCCCAGTGGATACGATCTGATCCTCATCACAACAATTGTTCACCCCTCCCTGCCTCAATTCCCTTCCCGTCTTAAGAGATTGCCGCGATGCACTGCCGGTGGTAACATTCTACGGTAATAATGCAAAAATTCCCCACCCCTCCTACTGTCAAAAACGCTCTCACCACCATTCTGTTTCCTGGCTTTTTCCGCCGCTAAACACGAAACTCGCCTAAAAATAGAAAAAAGGTGCTTGTTACAACAGGTAGCTAACAGGATGAAATACCACTTGTAGTGTGTCACTACAACATCACTTATAGCACTCGGATTAACACGATTATCTATACTTACACAAACAACACCGTGATGCATTCTCAGTGACTGGGAATGTGCTGAAATACGATCTCTCAGGTCTGTTTGACCATTTCGTTATATCATTCAATATGACGGTGATTTAACAACAAACGACGTTATACGAGACTCAACTTCGACAGCATTCGGCTTTAATCGGAATAACTCGACAAAGACTCGGAATACTAACCATTCCTGTAGCTCGGGCGAGGGAGCGAGTCCAGCAAAGCCGTCTTTATCATCAGCTTTCATAGCCTGCCACCAATATGGGTCGGTTTTGCTCACTACTTGAATAATATCCCCACAAGAGAACGATAGCCCAGCCTGTTGGCATGGAATAAGGTCATCCCCTCTGGGGTCGTAATCAAACAGCGCCCGCACGAACACCTGAAACATTCAGTGGTATGTCAGTACGTTATGTAAAAGAAATGACGAGTCCACAAGGAAGCGCAGATATAGGGATAGTAAAAACAGTGAATACTTCTAAGTCGTCAATAAATATCATATTATAATGACGTGAAGCAAACCAAGTTGGTTTCAAATTTTTCAATTTTATTGCAATGTTTAAATAGATTAATACTAACTGGCCTTCGAACAAACACGCTAAAATGAACTATTGAAGCGAAGACCACATGGTGGAAGAATTCCCGGGGGGGGGGGGAGAGGGTGGTGGTGGGTATCCTACTATGACAAAAGTTTTTTGGGTTACCAAAAACTGATTGAATGTTATTACTATAACTTGGGGAAGGTATTGCTGTGTATAAGTGTATAAGAGAATTAACAAATGGTAAACACCATAGCGTGTACTATTGAGTTATGGATGCACGCGGGAGGTTGCTAAGCACGAAAGAAGCGTAAGAGTCGCACAAGGCGGTAGCCGAGTGCGACTCTAGCTTCTTGAGTGCTCAGCAAACCTCCCAAGTGCATCCATAACTCAATAGTACACGCTATGGCGTTTACCATTTGTTTTATAACATAACATTGAGACATTGGAACAACAGAAGTTCTTTTATTGAGCTACATCACAAAAAAATGTCGTCTTACATGACAAGAGAAAACAAGCGCGCGAAAATTCATTCATGACAACCGACTGCACACCAATTACTCGATAAAGTTTCATCTTCACACAACTGTGAAGACAGTTTCGCATTTCTGGGAGAAGAACGTCGGCCATTACTTTGGAAACAATGTCTGTCAAAAGATTTACTTTGTGAACATTAGCACACACGTCAGCAGCGTACACCCATGGGCAAATAGTAGACGCTAAATTAACCAATCAGAGCGCGCACTTTGCTTTAGTTATGTTATAATAGCAATTAGCTTGTTATGACAAAACTCTCTACACAAAATATCAGCAGCATTGACATCATAGTCCCCGAACAAACGGCGCTGCACAATTTTAACTCTACGGTTAGATTAAGTCTTCGCTGGGTCAAACCGGACCTTATCACGTTTTCCGTCGCATTAAGCGAGCAGGAGTATTTGTGTTCCACCCTGGATGGGATGCTAGTCCATCGCAAGGTCCCCCCCAGCATTAAATTTGCCAAACACATTTATACACCTGGGTGGAGAGAGGCACTGTGAAAGTACTAAGACCAACACTTAACAGTTGAGATGATAATCAGTTCCTAAAGCAGAAAATTAACTACACTTCATGGGACACTTACCTCAGAAACTTGCGTGACATTTCTTGAGCTTGGTACAATTTTGAACGTCACATTTCCACTTGCGTCACGCTACGGAAAGAAGAAAAAAAACAGTTATTTTTAAAGGTGATGTCGTATTTTCTTTCTCCTTCAGTAAGTAACTTAACAACTGCCCCGAAAAATTACGCGACTTTCTGTAGTCCACCAAATTAAATACAAATTAAGCTTAAAGTACATATGACATGAAAAATAATTTCTGCTTATTTGAAAGGCCTTTCAAAATAAAGAATGGCCTTTTTCTTTTTGAAATATCTTTGTTCGTTTTAGAGATATTGACGTTTTTCTATTATGCAAATTAGATCAGTGATGACATCATATTGTTTGCAACTAAAAATGGTAAAATACTGAATAAACGATATCTCTAGAAATATTGAAGCAGTGTTCTTGAAACTTGGCACGACAAATGTGCATCACAAAAGGAACAAAATGACGCCCACAGAAGTGATAGCTGCTCGAATAGAAATAAGAATGCTTAGGATTAAGAAAGATCACGACGGAATACAAACGATAATATCATAAAATTTAAACTAAACTTTTCTAGACGATTCACCTGTGTCGTAACAGCTATCAAAACCTCTCCAAGATCGACTAACAAATTCTCATCACTGACAGTTGAACATTTCCTTTATGTCGATTCTAAGAATTTGGAGGTCAGTCAAGATGGCCTCCCCTCTTTGATGATTCTCTTTATTCTCTTCACTTCTCTTCTCTTCCTTCAACAGTATTGAAATTGTAAAGAGAAATTCTGTTTTGATCACTGTGGTTATACGCCTAATGGGAAGATTGTTTCACACACAATATGGTGAAAGCAATGCCGTCAGGGTATCGCAGTACTTACCAAAATAGCTTGAAGATTTTCCACTGATTTATCCGCCACGTTCACTCCATTTATTTCTCTGATTTCGTCTCCTGGATGTAGTGTGCCTGAAGAGAAGGAGGGAAGCCAACGAGTCAGAGAAATCTATCGGTAAAACAGACTTTTCTAAGGCCCCGTCCACAATATCCAGAGAAATTTGACAATGTCGTTTTCATACTGAAAAACGCATGAAATGTTTTCCGTGCACACTACGCCGGAGAAATTTGAAAACGCAACAAACAGAGGTCATTTTGGATTTGTGTTTGAGGAAAATTCGGTCAGGGAGATCACGTGATTATCGTGACGTCATCGTTTTCGCAAAGATTCGTTTTCAAAATGTTTTCCGTCTACATTAATGAAAACGAAGAGCCGGCGTTTTCAAATTCATCTGGTTTGAAGAGCGTTTTCGAAAAGCTCCGTTTTCGTGACGGATTAGTGCGGACGGAAGGCCTAACCGTAGAAACAAAGCTGCGTTTTCAAATTTCTTCGGCGCGGTGTGGACGGGGAATAAACTTCTGTAAGACTGCTACAAAGAAAACCAGGACAACGACAGTCGCAACAGAAACCCCTCTACAAAGACTTGTACTGAACTGAACGAATGAGAAGTTTACAAATGAATGTTACGACCTATCAGTCAAGGAAAACAACAACAACGTAATGAGGGCCGGATCTAGGATTTTTCAAGTGGGGCGAGCTGGTACCCTGGGGTTACAGAATCGAAGGGGCATGTCCGCAAAATGTTGTAATTTGAGAATTGGAACCTGAAATACCAGCAATGCCACAAAGCAGAAATTACAATGAGGAACCCGACCAGGGTGTTTCCCTATATTTCTGCCATACTATTCATAATATATTCACTTTGTTACTTCTTTTCTTAGCGGCCAGGCTCCTATAGAACTTCCAAGTGCGCTGATTCTTTTTCTACTTGTGATGTGGGGATTGTGGCGGAGGCCGCTACAACAAGGGCATCCCGCAGAAGTAAGCGGGTCACCCGAGGGCAGCCTGCAACTCCGTAAAAAATTGAAAGTGACACTAGCCACAAGATCTGGCGTCACCCAGATCGTTATTTTCCTTACTCATTAGTTTAAGGCAAAGATTCGATAGTTAACAAAGCTGTCTTATATGCGATCACCACACCACACTTGTGGGAGGGCATGTTGCACATGAAATTAAACATTTTGATTATCCGCTTTAAAAAATACGATTTTCCTGTGCAAATTAAGTATGCCACGTAACGATAATCAAGATATCAAAATTCACAAATTTCAGGGAGGTTGTCCGAAAAACTCTTCCACGCATGCGCAATACAACTAAAACAAGAAAACGTAAAACATGCCTTTGGATGCCATATTTTTTAGTATTACACAAAAGTGAAATTAGAATTTAGTTACGTTGAGTGAAAGAATGAATTTTCACTACAATATTTGCGGTAGATTACCGGTGTTATGCAATAGAGCTGCCAAAATCTCAGCATTGTGATTATCGTCAAAACTACAAAGTATTGAGGACAACAAACTGGTTTTGTGGAGAAGAAGTAAAACATACCACTGACTTTATCGGCATTTGCTATTAGAAATTCCAGCCAAATTAAACCGCGAAAAAACAAGACAATTCAAAAGAAAAGATTTTTCTGTGCTTAAAAAGAAACAATCGCTACACAGCTCGTTCAGCAATTTTCATTTCAGCTAAAAAATGGCCTCTTGTTTTCCACGATGGCGACCAACAACAAGAACATTCTAACAAAGTTTCAAAGCTGTTGACTTCAACATGTCAACATGATAAACTCACCTTGTCTGTGAATCATTCCCCCATGCATGATCCGCGCCACAATACACCTTCCCTCTTCATTTAGCTTAAGAGTGATGCCCTGTGAAGGGATTATGCCCACAATTAATCTCGGTCTTGTACCGCCGCTTTTGCGCCCTACGAGAATTCGCGAGAGATAGGCAAGCAGAGCGTGCACACATGAACTTACCATAGGTTCGTTGGGATTCTTGTGAAACTGGACGAGTCGAACACGTGTTAGTTTTTCCGGTCGATCTCCTACAGAATCGTCCATCCTACTGCTGTACGGAGTTGTGTTATCAGGCTGATACGGATTGACTTCTTCACCTGAGGTAGTATTTCTCAGCACCTCATCGTGCGACTGCAGCATTGCCTGGTGGGAAAACATTTCTGGTTAAACATCTGAATGCGATTAACAATCATTATATAATAAGTTGAATTATTCTCGCGTTTTGATTGGTTCTTACTTATGATCTATTGGAGGACAGATGTACAGATGACGTCATTAACATCTGTTTGGTTGCGTTATTACATAAAACAAGTGGATTCCATGTTGCCGTGCCTCTCAGATTTGGTTTAGTAATTGATCACAGATGACGTCAAAATGCATCTGTCTGTGATCTATCACTGAACAGACGCACGGCAGCATGTTATGTATTTGTTAACTAGTTAGACTTGGATCACTTTCAGCGCGATATCGCGTGTCTTCTATATAGGCTTGTAGTCTCACATTACTGCGCATATAACGACTTTGATTGACACTGGAAAGTTTTAACCGATGGAAATTCGATTTTCTCTACTTGGACATTATCCCTCTTAACTGGTGGGGTTTAGGGAACAGGTGCCACGTGACTTATTTCGACCAATAACGCGACGAAAACGTGACTCATTTTTTACTCTATTTGGAGAAATTCAGATACAAAACAAGACTGCATTCAGATGGGATCGCGTCATTTGCACAGCGCTGTTCAACAAAATCAACCTCATTATTGCAGGGGTTCTAATCAACATCGAGCTAACAACGTGCAGATTTTAACAGAGTATCACTTTGCATAAAATCGATTCCATATCCAGTACAGCTGATACTGAGCTCTTAATAAAAGAAGAAGTCGTAGTTGACACTCTGTGAAAATTCAGCCTAAGTCGCTCATACCGCTCCGTCGTAATCCGACTCAATTTTCCAACAGCCTAAAACATCCTTGTTTGATTTTAGTTCTTAATTACCTCTTGTTTTCTGTCTCAGTGAACTACTCTTTTGCTTTTGAGATTCCGCTACAATACAAGGTAATGCTGTACATCACCTCAAACAAGAACTTAATATGTCAAATCAAAGAACATTTACGTACAGCAGGGGAAAAGAGTCAACGACATAAGATCTATGAAGTCAAATGTAAGTTGAGATAACACTGCAAATGTTGTTGTGGGATCAACTATGTGATAACCTCTCAAAGTGACGTGTAATATGAAGATGTCACAGTTATTTCACTACTTACCATGACATGAGGGTCCGACAAGATATTTTGTAACTCGTAACAATCGTCGTCGTCCTCTGCCCGAAACTCGATCAATTCAACAACCTACGGGAAGATATCATTTGATATCAGCACGACGGGTAAAATAACACAGATAACAATCAGCATCGTTCAATAAGCAAAACTACAGAGCAGTTATCTCACGGTAATGGAGGCTGGAAAGCAGATGGCAGCAAATGCTGCACCTCCAATAAAGCTTTCGCAGGAAAAGAATTTAAACCGGAAAGCAGTCAAATAATTTAATGCGTGTACTTTAGTAAAGTCCTATTCTAAACATTCGAGATTTGCCGGATAAAGAACCGCACCCAGCTGATTAGCATTCATCTGATTTCGAAACATAAAAGGCACGTTTCCTGCCTAAGAAGAATAAATATTAGTCTGCTTTAAGCTTCAATTTTAAGTTAATCAAATTAAAATGTAGAGGGCAAAAGATAACGGAAAACATTGTGATTACTTATCGGTTTAACTGGGCCAGGTTGCTTGAGAGCTGATTAACACTAATTCAAGATTAAAAGTTGATCAAGGTTCATTTTCTCTTATAAATCTCATAAGTCGCAAAGGTTTTCCATTGCTATTGCTTTATAAATTGGCGATTGATGTCAGCTGCGGTCAAAACTGGAGGAAAGAAAATATGAACCGAAAACTTGACTACGAAGTAATAAAACTAAAATCAAAATTTCAACTAATCATCGATTTATTACCTTTACCCTGCTTACACTACAACCTGCAACAGGTTGGCACTAATCCTACTGAAAACAACAAAATTCTTCAAGGGATATTCTGATATTTAATTCTCCGCCTCTTCAAACATGACCTATTCTTTTTAATGTAAATTCAAGCTAGAAGGAGATCACAAGAACTCAAGAATTAACTGTAACAAGAGTTCTATTAATTTGTTTCAGGGTACCATAAATGACGTGTTAACTGGAGGTAGCTGACAACAGTTTGAGCGAACCAATGTGAATAAAAATTTGGATTCACGTCATCGTTGGCAAAAAAGAAAAGGAAAAACGTACTCGCCAAAAAAAAATCGACCATGGGTAGGTACAGTCTTAAAGTGGTCTTAAAATGTTAGCCTTTCCCCAGCCTCGAAGTTCTTATATAAGCAAGGTTATTATAGAAAAAAAAGCGTACTTATATTTTCAACTCATCGTGCGATTTAGTTTCGTTCCCGCATCTCTTGTGGGTGAAGCCGAAGGTGAGATCTGGCCGAATCCGATTTGTACCACGTGATCACTTGTCAGGAATGAGACAGGCCAGGCGAGAGCGCATGCCCAAAATTTCAAGTCAATTTATCTGAAAGTTTCGTGATCGATGAAAAAAAAAAAAAACATCGTCTTTCACAAGATACCAACATTGCTAATCGCTTTCCAACAAAAGGTTCTGACGTCTTTCAGTTGGCTTCTTTTAACTGCTCAGCCAATCAAAGAACCAGCTGTCGCTCGTGCAATTGATCGATGACGATTTCTCCGCCTCTCGATCAAACTTACCTTCTGATTGGCCAATGAGGAAAGCCAACATTAAGACGGTAAAGCGAAGCTGATGAGATGTCACAAATTTCGCCGATCTGGCACGGACATAGACAGCCATAATTATAATTATGGGAAAATGCTTCGAGTTCCCTTATAAAAAAAAAAAAAAATTAAAATATTTTTTCTACAGGACAAATCTTTCAAAGTTTGCAGATTTGAACTACAATTTCACCAGCCAAATCGCCAATCATTTGAAGACTTGGTCACGTTTTCAAAAAAAAAAATACTTGAAAGATTCAAACACTGACGCCGAAATAATATTCAACTGTTGAAAACTGCTTCGTAAAATGATCAGTAGCCAGTTCTTTTCATTATATTTCTCACTTCTCAAAAGTGACCAGGGTCACTTTTCTCTTCACAAAGTCCATACATTGTTTACCAAACAGGTGACGAGAATTAAAAATAAATCATCAACTGTAGAATAATGTGTTGACGAACTACCAAATTCTCAAGACTTGAAAGCAAAGAATCTATGGCCACTGGTATGGAGAGTTCGCATTTTGAGATTGGGAAAGAAAGGAGTGTTGTAGACAGGTTGCTGGAATGGGTCCTTACATTTTTTTTTTTTTTTAATCAATTTTTTCTTTGTTCAAAAGGTTTTCGCTAAGCAGTTTCAGCATCTACGCATGATACAGAATCAACAGTTACAACGAGCAATCTTTAACAGCAATAAAAGTGGTCTTCTTTGTCACCACAAACAACACACGAGTTGTAACGAATAGTTGACAACAATAGAAAGCACTAGAAAGCGGTAATGGAAGCCGTCGGTAGTTTTATGAATAATGAATATTGAAGCTTTGACAGGCAAGTTTCTCGCTATTAACCTGTTAACAGTGGCTAAGGCAAATGCAAGGAGATTCAAAACAAACCATGAAAAACCCAACGGATAGTTTCGGTAAAGTCTCTGTTCAGAAGGTCTATAATCTCCGCCGATTTTCTTAAGAGAATTGTCACCTCGAACTTTCGTGATATGAGAAATTTAACGCCTGTTGTTTTCGGATTGATATAATTGTCATTTTGGGTACCAAAAAAGGTCAGCTTAACCTAAACTTTTCGGCAAGTGGACAAAAAAGCTCCTTGAGTAGAACTGCGAAGACTCAAGTTCCCCTCGAATGACCGAACAGGACAATTTTAGAGCGCAGCCCAAAATTAACCTTCAGCACATAAACGCACTTGCTTAAAATTCTGAATGAAAACCACACAGAATGTGATCACATTTCACAGTCTCACCTCTTTTGCGTCTTGCACGGCGCTCGGAGAGGACGCTGAGGGACAAGTCCTATTTTCATCAGTCCACTCTTGACTTCTATCATAGACCTGCAACATGGCGAAACAACGGCTTTGAGACAAACGCGCACGGAAGCATTATACAGCCATCTTATAAAAGATATTTGACAGATAGGATCAATTATTAACCAAACCGAGATAGCATTTGAATATCAAAACCCACAATACCCACTAACCTACTAACTAGCAAACGAAACTTTGTAACGATTCCGTCGAAATAACTTTTCGTTACAATATCATTTGAAAAACTCGAGAGGGGAACGTAAGCCGCGAGCTCGTCGGCGAACAATTGCGAGAGAATGTGACTCGGATTCCATCTGTAAAACTACTGGTTTTGGCAAATTTGAAATTAGTTATTTAAAAATTTATGTGTCGAAGCAGTTATGTTTTTTTCTTCCTTTACCACAACTTTGGCATGTTTAACAATAGCCATATAAGCTTGCTATGAAAGCAGTATTGTTTTCATCAAAAATGCAGCTTTTGAAAACAACTCGCCTAATATTTTATTGCTAAATAAAAGGAAAACGTCCAATTAAAACGATTCAGATTTAAGCATTAAAACGCAATGGCTAAAATGCCCGAGAAAAAACTGCCTTGCGGGACTAGCTCATTTTTTTTCTTTTTTAAAAGGCACACACACAAAATGCGCATTGGGTTTTGCTAATGCTACAGTACCATTAACAGCTGAGCTATCCCGCTTACATAATTCAAAAGTTCCAACTTTTGAAAGTTTCATTCATTCTTTCGCCAAAAAGCTGCAAAGATCACGAAAGATTTGATGCGATCAAGCTTTAACTTAAATGACATATGCAAAGAAAGCGCGTTCTTTTCTAAGCATTGATGTTTCGCTCACACGGAAGAAAAATCTCAATATCTCTTTGTGGCGAAGAAGTAAACTGAACCTATTGCTTCTAATAATTTGTTGTTTCGGTAAGGATCATAAACGCAGAACAACTTAAAAATAACTCAATCAAATTCGCCCACTCTTCATTAGACACTCAGTAATTATATCAACGAAGGTGAATTCAGAGATAATGATAATGTGACAATCAAACCTCGCTGAGAGGACACCCACTTAACATTGACACCATGTTAGTGACCGTTAGTCGTATTCCGAGGTTAAAAGTTAACGGAAACCAAGGTTTTTGTTAACGTCGTTTAAAATCGTTTTCAACTGACAATTTTATAGTTTCATTTTTACTATGTCGAAATTTTAAAAGTTGGGCATAAAATAAGTGCAACGATTATTCGACGTGGGCGCAAATCTTAGAGTAACACACTCTTTATAATGCATGAACAATAAGTTATAGAAAACCACAGAAATAATCAGATTATCACACGTGCGATAAGATTTGTAATACAGTCGAACCCCTATTAGGCGGCCAGTAATCAAAGTTCCGATGAGGGTTTTTCTATTTTTTTTTTTTTTTTTTTTTTTACCTCTATTAAACGGCCAGTCCCCTTTGAGCGGCCACTATCCATTTCCCGAGGGTGGCCGTTTAATAGAGGTTGAACTTATCGTATAATTGTTCCTCTTGATCTTCGAGGGTTAGTTTTAATTTTTCTCTACTGACTTGCATTTCATTCGCCTTCTCCTAAATGTCTCGGTTGTAACCCATTCACATACAATAACGCTCGAGGTCTGTGGTCTGTGTCGAGGTCTGTGGTGTTTTAAGAGGATTAGACACGGATTTATAATAAGACTGGATTTATAATGGACTTATCGCATATTTGGGAAAGACGTTGAATCGATAAGCTTGCATAATCCTTCTAATCTGAGGTAGGCGTGGGTTTAAATGGTCGTGTGTGGGTCTATTTGAGCCAAAAAAATGTAAAATTTTCTTACCTCTAATAAGGCTTGCAGAGTTTGATGTTCGAAAAAGTTTTGTAAAAAGTTTACATCTTCGTCGTTCGCTCCAGTGAGAACTTGGATCTCTTCTAGTGAGTCGAGAAGTTGGCCAATAGCCCCTGGAGATCAGAGTAAAGAGTTGGAGAGAGAGAGTCAAACTATACGTCAGTACAGCTCTAGGTCATAAATTTTAGTCGATTATAGATTCCAGGGTCAGTTAGCTATTAAGCCTATTTATCTTTGTTTTTAAACAGAGTTAAACATGCTCATGTTTAAAAACATCAGCATGTTTATTTTCCAGTTCGTACTGAGATTTCATGACATGTTGCATAGAGAATTTAATAATTACTGTTTTCCAACTTAATTATCGGTTTGTAATTTGGTTTACCCTCGCTCTTTGGCACATTTTGCCGAGACATTTTGCGGGGACATTTCCCAGAGACATTTTTCGGGGACTTTTTGCGGGAACATAAATTAGGGACTTGTTGCAGCAAGATTATTTTTTTTGCGTGCCATTTATTGCCAATTTTTGTCGCGGAGACAAACTTTTCTTTCCCAGCAACATGCTGCATGGAATTCATCTGCTTTGAATTCGTGTGTCATGAAGAACAGACAAAATGGCCTCAATTTTCAATCTTGCATTATGTGCACTGCTCTTGTAAAATGTCCCCGCTACAACTCAATTTTTTTCACGCCTGAATCCGCTTCGTTTGCACCAGCATGTGTACTGTCCCTGTGCAACATGCGTCCAGTAAACTGAATTTTGTATAGAGAGACAAGAAATCACTACCTGAAGCCGACAAGTCGTCATCTTCATACTCAAAAACATCGTCCTGTTTAAAAGTCAAAGAAGTATATAGAATCAACGTTGGGTAACCCGTGTGATCTAAACACATCAAAATAATGCTATCTACTGTCTAAACAATGCCCCAAAAAACTGACTTCTTGTAACAATTATCATTTGCTCTCTTTAACTCGCCCTCTCCTAAAACTTGTCCATTTTACCTTACTTTTATTCTTATTTCACTGTAACTGTAATAACACTGTATTTCTTATTTTTACTTCTTATTTCACTGTAATTGTAATTTGTTTTGTTCGTTTGTAGGTTTATTATATCTATTATTTTTACTAATTTCTCGGCACCTTTCTGGTTCCTAACCCGCACCGCAAGTTAACTAATTTTGCAAATATGTGGGCCAACTAGAAAACTGAAAGGTTTACTTGACCCCGATACATTAACTTAAATATTAATCAACTGAAAACAGGTATACTGTAAATATAAAAAGCTGTAATTTTATCTACAAATGTAAATTGTAAGAAAAAAGTATGTTGTTGTTTCTGTGATCTACATGTAATTTCTCCTCGCAGTGTTAAAAGAAATATTACCTGAGACCCAATAACATCGCCATTTGCCACTGTAAGACAAATTAAAACATGGACATAATTAAAACAAGTGTATACATGTATAATTTTTTCAAAATGTAAAAGTTGAAAATTGGGATACAGGAGTGGCAGTTTTTTTTCCAAACTGAGTTTCAGTAATAGGAAAACACAGAATTTAATTAACAGAAATTAAAATTATCTTACTTGGGAATTTTCTACTGGCTACAGCAGCCAAGATAGCTCCCTGCAGAGTGAAATAAACACTTTTAGATTTTGGTTATGGATGAGACACAAGTTTGACATAGCAGTGGAGATATCGGTGTCATTGTATATCAGCGCAGCAGTAGATCCTTGCACCTTCTTTATACACTTGGGTTTAAAAACTGAGACAATTTGAAAATAATGCCTTGCCAAAGAAAGTATGAAAATGACTGCAGCCAAGGCTCAAACCCAACCTGTTTGATGGGTTGTTCAGCACACAAACCATAAAACAACTATGCCTCCCACACAGAGAAAAACATTGAACTATTAGTGTACATGTACATCACCTTCAACTTTCTTCTCGCATTGAACTTTTTCATTTCATCTACTGAGTCTTGAAGATGCATTCTCTGAGGCACATTGCGATTCTAAAGACAACAAAATACACAGTAAGGACAGTGAACAACAAGAACAAATATAAACATTTTAAATCTACTTTTAAATCCACTTTTACCTCTGAAGATTAAACAGTGGTAAGCCACTAATTTATAATGGCCACAAAAATGCCCACCACGTTCATCAAAAAGCACTTTTCTTTCGTCTAATTTTAAGGATAATTGTTTGATGGGAAGACTAATCTGTGGTAGGACTGTTATTGTTTAATAGTGAAACACAACATTAATTACTCTCACATCATTAGAGGAACATAAATTTTCATAGTCTTAAAATATGCAGTGCTCAAAGTTTCGTACACTTAGCCATGGATGCTGAAGTGCTTCTCGTGCCGTCAGTCTGTCATTCTGATCATGTGTCAACATCTTCTTCACTAAATCTTTTGCTTCATCAGAAATGTTGTCCCAAATCTTGGCTCTCATCTGAAAAACAAATTAATACATGTACAAGCACAGGCAACATTTTTCTATCAACTTGACAAACACATGAAAAAATTCAGGCACTAATAATAAACAATAACTTTTCAAGCAAAATTATTTCATACAAATTTTGAACCTAACAAATGTTTCAACCTAGCCCTTCAATTGAATAAACACATTTGTATATCTTATTACATATTTTATTGCATGTAGCATCAGTGTATATATCCGTCTTGCAGCATTTTGGTGACCTGGTAGGGTGAGTCAAAATAAACCGAAGAGGGAAAATGTGCAGCAATACTACTGTACACACATATGTCTCATACATATATTTACAAAATAATTTGTTGAGCACTGTATCCAATATTTTTAATTCTTTTTTTTATTTATTCTTGATTTATTTCTAAAGTTAACATACTGTGGGGATGCCTTTCTTGATAGACTCATATACTTTTTCCCCTGTGCCATGGAAGGGAAAGGATCCACTCAGGAGAATAAAGAGTATTACACCTAAGAAAGACAATGCAATAGTCAGGTTACATGTACATGAATTCAAAGATTGCAACTACAGTGGAAACTAACATCACAGATACCTTTATTATGAAGTCTGTAGAGTAACAAACTATTAATAATAATAATCTTACACCCAGCCAAAGTTACTAAGTTAAACAATAAAATGTTTGAAACAGAACCCTGGTATTAAGATGTCTTCTCCTCACAGTCAAGGACAAAGATGGCTGCTTTCATAACCTTATACTAGCTTGTGCACAAGTTAAATCAGCAAAACAAAGTTACATTGTTGTACCAAGAGAAGTACTGTAAAAAGGGACAAGTAAAACTTAAAAGATTTAATTTGTACCAGAACAATCTTAATCTCTAAAAGCTAATCTGGGCTACATGCACCCAACAGAGCACTTCATGTGACAAGAAAAGACAAATTTCAATTTCATTACACATACAGTAGAACTTCTTACATTGTGGGAAAGGCATTTTTTGAACATCGTAAAGAAACATGGTAGCTTACCACATCCCCAAACATCCACAGGCTTTCCATACTGTTCCCTGTTTATGACCTCTGGTGACATGAAATGTGGTGTTCCTATGCGACCTACAAAATCAGTGTAAAATCACAAATCAGTGCATTATTCTTCCAATCTAAAACAATTCAAAATCAGTCTATGACATAGCCTTCTCAATCTCAGACTGCTAAATACAAAGCTTTATCCCTAGGCAGGCCGCTTACCTTCTACACTACCCAAAACCTACTCATTTTACATTTACATGTAGGTGTTAAGAGATATTAATATATAAAATCTTCTTCCAATCATATGCCCGCTGTTGTAGGGAATTGTTCTACATCATTACAGAATTACATTATTTTGGCAAACAAATTATGTGTTTTGCACTTCATAGAATAATGTTTATATTTATCTAATACAATAAAACTTCAATGAAAGTAACACAGAGTGGGATGCATTGATCAACAAATTATGGTCCCTTTGGTCTTACCACTTGTGACATAACCTTCTTCCCCAATTTCTGTAGCGACACCAAAGTCAGCAATCTTGATTGGAGCTGAATTCTCCTTACTTGATAATAGAATGTTATGAGGCTGTAATGAATCAAAAGCATAATTATAATAAACATGCCACACCGTACATCATGTATTTTCAATTACTGATAAATATAACATGGAAATAGAAAAACAGTCAACCCCCCTACCCCTTCCCCCTCAAATCCATGTGCAGCCACCACTTGCAATCACACACCCCTCTTCAAAATACCAAACAAATACATTTATTACACCTTAAATGTTGCCATATTAAATGCTACAGAAACAAAAAAGTTTGACAACCAGCCATTTTCCTAGCAACCTTTCATAAGCAGCCAATTCTGTCTAAAAGACAGGATAATTGCTCCCCGACACTGCTTGTACAAGGCAATTTCACATGAGTCCCGTGTTCTGGCCTCTTATACATGACCACATACAGTGTAGCACGGGTATTGTGGGTGGTCATTTGTAGGAGATTAAAGCAAACAAAGATCGTCACTGAAACACTTTTCATAAAAGATATAGATGGAAAATATTTGCTATGGACAGTACTTGTCCCAAAAAGCAAACAGTTTTCGAAGAGCAAAGCTCTACAAAACTGTGAGCTTTGAGGACCAAAAAATTAGACAATTTCCAAGAACAAATATCCAGGTACCTTTTTGGTCTAAACATATTTCTAAGACAAGGCTTTTCTGTTTGATAGATCTTGAACAGGCTGCACAAGATGAAAGAACTCTTGTATAGCCTGTTCAAGATCTACCAAACAGAAAAGCCTTGTCTTAGAAATATGTAATCAACAACTAAGGCAGGATATTTATCAGGGCAAGTTTCTTAAGATTTGTTAGTGAATGTAAATGCAAATAGCGTTCCCAGATAGACTATCTTTTTAACTATTTTAACGTAAGAAATTTTGATATTCTCTGTTATAAAACTAGGAATAGTAATGACCTTATTTTAGAAAAAGTTAACTTGGAATGCACCAAGCGTGCCTTTTTCTACAAAGGTGCAGCTATTTTTAATAATTCCTTTTAATGTAACATAATTTTAATGAAACTTTTTACTAGTTTTACTTATTTTTTATTTATTCATTTATTTATGAGTAATAACGAAGAGGCAAGATTTGCTGTTACTTAATGGGATCTGCTACTTCCTCATATGGTTATTCATTTATTTATTTATTTATTTATTTATTTATCTTTTAACACAGGACTTGCATTGATAGCAGTTTTTTCTTTAAAAATGATGCAGCAATCCTGTATAGATATGTTTTAATTATTATTTATTATTATAGTTTTCATAAGTTTTTTTTACCTTGAGGTCACGATGAATAATATCATTTTCATGACAGAAAGACACTGCTTCCAGAACTTGTCTGAGGTAGTGACTAAAAACAATAAGATCAACATTACAAGATGAACATTCTCCACATTTTAGGATGCCTGGCAGGCTGGCTGTGTTGGGTTGTTCATTGAGTGGTTTGGTTCAAGCCTTGTTGTGGTCGCTGTGTGTTGTTCTTGAGCAAGACACTCACTTGTTAGTAATTACATGTACTGGGGAATGCATGGCAACCTAATGATTCGCACGCTTGACTCCAGATCAAGCGGTCTGGATGTGAACCCTGGCCGGGGTCATAGTGTTGTGTTCTTGAGTTGGACACTTCACTCTCACAGTCCCCCTCTCCACCCAGGTGTACAAGTAGGCAAATTGTTAAGGCAACCTGACAGATTGCCTTGAGGTAACCAGTGATGGACTAGCATTTCATCCAGGAGGGAGTACGGTAACAATACTCGGGAGTAGCCTCTTCATGCTACAGAGATCAGAGGTTAGCACCAAGAGCTATGAGCCAGATGACCTTAAGAAGCTTCACTTACCATTACTACTTTCACAGTATCCACCAAGTATACACTATCCATGAGTATAGTTTGGTGGCTGTGAATTGTTGGGACATTTCTACTTGAGGGAGAGTGATACAGTTTTAAAATAATTTTCCTGAAGTCTGACATCCATTTGTTGCTAGTACATTACAGAGTAGAACATTAGACAATCCCTTGAGTGATCATTTTCTTTTATTCTCGTCAACTGTCTTTTTGATAATGCAAGAATACAGTAAGGAGAAATAAGCCAGTGCTCAAGCTTGGAAACTAAAGGATAAATCAGTAGAGTTCTCACCTTGCTACAGCTTCACTGTAAACAAAACCTGCATGAACACGGTTCACTATTTCAAAACACAAGTCTGCACCATCCATGCTGTAAATAAAAGAGAATTGGAATAAATCAAAATGAAATAAAAATTCCTTGTTGGTGAAACTCATTATAAATTAGTTCATCAAGTTTAAAAGAAGGAAATCATTAGCTACACTGTAGCATAGATTTTTACAACTTTATGTCTAGATTTTCTCTTTCAAGTTTGAGTTGAGAGGATATATATGAAACAGTCAAGACAGTATTTGACCACATTTACAAACACCTCGAAGTTCGTCAAAAATACTCTGCTACACGTTGTGCTTTTAACTCTCTTCTTGCTATTTGAAAATGTGGTGAAACACAGTTTTGAATTGTAGTCCCAAGACATTGCTTTCTATTGGTCAACACCAGGAACACAGTACCAATTTGAAAGTCTACGCATGGAAACCCACCAGTGTCTGCATTCTCAGTGCCAGAATAAAAAGCGACTCAATTTGACATCTACTCTCTTTTTTTGTTCATTGTTGAACCAAGATAAACCTGAGGTCCACAGTGGACAGGAAAAAAATACAAGGTCAACAAAAAATTAAAGGTCAGAAAGAATGGCCAGCTGCAAGCAGTTAGATGAAAATGCATTCCAAGTGATCCAGATAAAAAAAAAATATATGGATTTTTTTTAACCATTCAGATTGAGCGATCAACAATTTTGTCTAGGTAGTAGTTGCCTAAATTGACGTGCAGTTTCCTCCTCATGGATTGTTTCTTTGTTTGGCAAGCATAAGCTTGGGAACACCACATTTTGGAACTTAAAGGTTACTATAAGTTTCTCGATTATTTATATATTGCACTGTGTATACGTACATGTAATTTCTGAAAGTATGTTTTTGGATTTAATCTCCAATAGTATGTTTTGTGAATACTTACTACTCAAACACCATGTAAATATGGCCATCCATCGAGTAAGCCCCTATAATTTCCACTACAAAAGAAAAAAATATAAATAGTTAATATCTTTTATAATATCTTCCAATCAGATTAAAATTACCCTGCAAATATCAAAGAAAGTTCCTTAGTCAAGAATAACATTTTTATTACTTCTTAGCACAGGAAAACATCAAAGAGAGACATAAAATTATTGATGATAAATTATTAACAACAAACAAATAAACTGTAGTGGGAATGGAGTCTGTTTCTAACTTCTCAACTTCCTTTCATGATAATGTTGTTAGGTAGTGCGCTAAAACGTCAAGGCGTTCTTTTTAATTTTTGTATTCTTAGTAAAATGCCTTTCTAAATAAACGATTGTTCTATGATTTCAGTGGTGTAGTTTGAGGATTTATATCTGTCTAGTAGTCATGCGATCAGTTTGCATAAGACACAATTACACTAATGTCAACATCTGAGGAACAAGAAAAGGCTGACAAATAAATTTTTGCATTCGTAGTAAAATGCCTTTCTAAATAAGATTATGATCATTCTATTTTTTCAGCGGTATATTTTGAGAATTCATCATTGATAATCAGCCAATCAGTTTATATAAGACAGAATTACACCAGCTATAACAATATCAGCTAATTTCTAATGTTTTAATATCAACAGCACAACTCAAATGACAACATGTGACACAGAAGAAAAGTCTGACACATGAATTACACGGGACAGGATTTCAAGATTCACAAAGTATGATAATAAGGTCAATCACCTCAAAAGTCCAACTCAAAAGGAATGATATTAAAGTCATCTGGAACAAACTCACTAGAAAATACTTGTTTCTGAATGCATAATATAGTTGTTTGAGCAGGTAATAAAGACTCAATTCAATTCTTTATTTACACTATCTATATAGGGCATTTACATACATAATATTTCATTAAGGTAAAGTAATGATTCTATGGTAAGTAAATTTATGTGTGAGCGGTGACCAAAGTAGCAAGAGCTTTCTGTTTCATATTTAGAAAGTAATCTTGCAATAATTATCATTACACTGTCCAAGTATTAGCCGACAGACCATTCAAAAATCAAAACGATTATTCTAGTCAATTTCCTTCTAGGTAAGTAACTCTTCACTCCCATTTCTCAGTCTGAATCAGTAGTCGTTGGTGTTCAGTAACTCTGTGTTTGAATTTATAAGCCAGCATGATACAGGTATAATGGTCAAAGTAAGATAAAATTATAGAACAATTTTATCCTTTTATGTTTTTCACCCTAAACATTTGCCAAGGCTTCAGCCCAGTACAATGAAGAAATTTGCTGTAAATTCTGCCAACATATCCTTTTGTTCTATCGCAACTTCAATGCAAATAAGATCATCTTTATTATCAAAATATTGCACTAAATCATTACATACATTGATTAAAGATCCAAGATCAGCTGTCGTGCTGTAAAGGAGCATTCTTTTCGTTTACTCACTAGATCTAAGATTTTTAATTATACATACAACATGTATTTAGATGTCTTTTCTGTGTTTGATTAAAGGAAGGTTACATTAGACATTAAAATCGAACTTGCATTTCAAAACAGGAAATAATCATTTGATTTATTTCAGTGATTAAAAGAGATTTTTTTGTGGTCTAAAAAATAATGTTTAACTATCTCCCTTCCTAAAGGCATGTAATTTAGCTCTGATGTTTTAATTCACAATCTCAGGGATTTCTGAAAGAATATATACTGTACATTGTATCAAACAGAATGTGCTGATTCCTTCGTCAAGGCCGAACAGTGGTCTCCAAGTACAAATGATTGATAATGGATATATCTTATCACACACACAAAAAAAACGTGGACACGATAATCCCTGATAAAGGAGTGAATGTTTCTTACCAATATGTGGATGGCGCAATTTCTGACAAATGCGGGCCTCCCTTTGTAAATCTGCGAAAATAATAAAAACACATAAAGCACGGACATTTGACTGCCTCATCGATCAATCAATCTTGTTATTTCACTTAAAATTTGCATGGTTATGGATACCGCTTCGATAGAAAATGTTAGTCAAGCCTATAAACACGCAAAAACATAGCGACGCGAAACAACCGGAAAATGGTCACAAAAAAATACAAATCTTGTTCTTTCAATTGATAACCCCGTCAGTGAGGATATATTAACGAAAGAAAACATATCTTGCTTCACTAACTGTGCAAGTCCAATATCTATGACACAAAGAATAAATGATGGTCAAATGTCGCGAGCACAACGTTAAGAGGAGTTCGCTTGCATTTAACGTTGTGTTTGAGCGTTTTCCTTGGGGACATTGTGTCATAGGTTTCTTTCGAGTGTTTATATTGAAAAACAAAACTTATGAGAGCACTTTTCCTCCTGTAATTTCATAGCAATTTGGCCTTTAACAGCGCCGCTTGACAGCAAAAAAATAATCGACATCGAATGTTAAAGTACGCCGTATTTGCGACTTTGAGCACATGCAATATATCCAAATGCTTTTCATTACATTAGATTTAAAACATTAGCTTAGGGATAATAACTAAAATCCCCTTGCACAGGAATATTATGTATACAATCGGCAAGATAACGGTATCCTACCTTCCTCTGTAAGGCCACTGGAAGATGACATCTTCGCAAGGTCCACAATTTTCACCGCACATACTCGCTCGTTCCTCTTGTCGAAGCATCGTCGAATGACACTGAAGGTTCCTCTGCAAACACATTAATAATTTCGCTTTGGAGTCTGCACATTTCGACAGTGATACAAACTAAGAAACATCAACAAGGTAATACAAGAAGATAAGAAGTCATAAAACTAAGATAAAAGCCAACCACGCGAACTAAAATGATTCGCAGATTCGAGAAAAAGTTCGCGCGACCCGTCAGAAAATCAACAAGTACACTAACTTTCCGATTTGCTCTTGCAGATCGAACCGAGCTGGAAAACCGTTCTCCATAGCATATGTTGGAGCGTTCCTTTCCAAGGAAGAGTTTCTGACCGCTGGATTTCAGGATTTCCGAGGTGGTACCCCAACGAGCATGGCTAAAAAAGTTTAATAAAATCGGTGGGCGAAAGGAAAATGCCTTGCCCAGATCAGATGAAATGACCACTGTAACAGCTGGAAGCTTGGCTACCTAGTTGCTGTGTAACCACTCCACATTACCGCGGGGCACAGGTATAGGTATCGAAACTATTTGGGTCGGGGGATTGCAGCGTTCGTTCCTCAATGAATGAATCAATCAATCAATCGATCGATCGATGTATCGATCGATAGATCAATCAATCAATCATTAGTCCGTGAGCGTCAAAGTTGTAAAACCGAGCAACGTCTTCCACATGCCTTGGAAAACACCCTTTGAGAGAGCGTGTGCTAAGAATGTTCAGTTCTTCTAAATTCTATCATAGCCACAAAACTAGCAACGGACTTGTTGACCTAATGATGGCTTGAGCGCGCGGAGAAAATTTACATTTTGAGGAGCAAACTAAACAGGTGATTTTCCTTTCTTTCCCTAATGTTTTCTGAAAAAAGTAAAAAAAAAATTATGTTACAATAACTGCAGAAATTCTAGCGCTGTCAATGGCTAATTAGCAATTATTCCACGAGCGCGCATTGAATATGAGATGGTAGATAGTCAATGACACACGTGGGTGGAATAATTGTTTTATCAAAAAAACGCCCCCCAAATACAGCAAACTAAGCTAAAATAAAAATTAAAATGCTCCACGAAACCAGGCGTACGCTTACCACATTTGCAGAGCATGGCTCATAACCCCTGATGGCTAAGCGAATAAAAACTCTTGAATTGCATTATCCAAAGATACAGTTTTTTTTTTTTCATTATCAATAAGCGGACAGGCAAATGAATTTATAATTTATGTGATGTGTCAAGTAGCGAGGCGACATTTGACAATTTATTATTATAAAAACAAATTGACGTCATTTTTCATGTGTCTGTCGTGTTATCGACAATGAATTATTTCGTCATAACATTGTCAAAGTAGTCTGTGGATCAGGAGACGATCGCCTCCTGGATCCACAGCTACTTTGACAATGCTATGACAAAATTCATGATCACTAACAGGATAGACGCATGAAAAACTGTCGTCAATTTGTTAATGTTTCTTTAGCTCTTCCTCAGACCCTTTCTGTAGAGTTATAGAATTCGTAACACTTGTGAAACACTGGGAAAAAGGTGGAAACACTTAAAAACACAAAAAAAATGTGTTCTAGTTCTTAAAAATGGCTATCCACGAGGGAGAAACGGAAAAAGAGCATGATGTAGGAACAGCGTTGCCTTCTTGTGTTATATTTCCTTTGCGTTACGGTGGTTTGCGTGATTTGTGAGAAACGTGCACCTGTTATCTTGGAGACTGGGTCGAGACTAATCGCCATGAATGATCAAGGACAGGAATTGTGGGTAATCTCGATTTGCAAAATGGCGCCGTCCTTCGAAGACGAAACACTTGTGCCAATAATTACGTTTTGACAACAATGTGAATGGGTTACGGCAGCGTTTTGCTGCCAAAGAGTTTTAACAGTTATGACCGTTGAACACCCCTCATCCGCCAAAAAGGTGAGTTTTGCAGACAGTAAATCGCTTGCTGTTTACGTAAAGCTAATTTGTATTATATTCGAAGTTTTAATTTTTTGAACGTTATGCAGATTTTCATTCAGTGTTTTACTATGTCGTTCAATATGACATGTGGTACTTGAGTCATCACGCTTACGGAGGAAACGACTGTGATCAAATCTTCTCTAAGAGATTTAACTATCGGATACATAGTTAAGCGTAAATTTGTTTTTGAAATAACAGTAAACTACCATGCTCTTCGTAAAAACGTGAAACTACGATAATCCATTTGTACTTTATTTTATTTTACGCAGCTGCACGTTGTACCAAATAAAATTCTCTTTTGATAGAAATTATTCTTAGAAGTGAATATATGAAAGATCGTATATTTGAACTGCGGAGAAAGATGTGAAGACATGATTGATCATTGCAGTTATTTTCACAACTTAAGCAGTGGTGAAATTAAACCCTAAATTTTTTTCAGGCCATTTTTAGACGCTAGGGTCAGCCTCAAATACATTCTCAGAAAAAAGTGCGAGAACTAGCTTAGTCCTTTTACTTAATGTTCATGGGTGTTATAAGAAACACAGCTGACATAATTCTGTTGAAGTCTTTCAAAGTGTATTTTTCTGTTATTATTTACTTGATTTTGATACCTTAGAACATAAATATTTCCTAATGGTTGTGTAATATATATTGGAGCAAGGTACAATGCAGACATCTAGTTTATATGGAGTGTTTTTTTTTTTTTTTGTCACCTCAGGTTATAGTCAATGACGAGAAGGTGTCTCAACTCAAAGAGGCTACTGGTGCAACTTACGAACAAGCCAACCAAGCCTACATTGTGCGTGAATAGTTGTTAGATTTCCTGTATAATCAAGGATTTTTCTCTGGAAGGGGACACACTGATTTAATAACTACAGTCAAACCCCTTGTAAGTGACCACCCAAAATGTCAAGCCTAGGTAGTTGCTTACGGGAGGTGGTTGCTTACAAGAGGTTCCAAATATAGTAATTTGACTTGGAAACTTTTCAAATTTTGGAAAACTGGTCACTGGGGAGAGGTGGTCACTTACTAGAGGTGGTTGTAACTGGAGGTTCAACTGTAGAGTGTTAGGCTGAATTGAGCCAAGTGGGTTCGTGTCCTGCTTGTGTTCTGCTCTGCTGTGGGTTCGTGTCCTGCTCTGGGTTCATGTCCTGCTCTGAATTGAGCCAAGTGGGTTCATGTCCTGTTTGTAGCTAGGGCCACTGTATTGATGCTTTTTAAAGCATTTTAATTAAAATTACTGTAAACTACTAGTACCTATAAATAGAAGGAAACAAAATACAAGTACAGTTGAACCCCGCTTTTTTGGGGGGAAATGAAATATAGTAAGAAATGGCAGAACTTCGAAATAGCCGACAGTAAATGAATGAAGGGCAAATCAAACAGAAATGGTATTGAGTTCGAAGTAACAATTAGCAAGGCTGAATTAGTGTAGTCCAGCTGTAGCTGAAATTGAAAATTAGCCAAGATCAAAAGATTTATTACTGCACATAGGCATAATCTGCCTTTAGTTTTGTAAAACCTACAGTAGTAGATAGCTCATGGATGCTGATGTAACTGTAATACTGGGCTAACAATGTATACTCTAATTTTGTTTGTCAGTAACTTTTAAATGCTGTTGTTTTCAATGTATACAGGCTAGTAATCACGACATAGGACGTGCCGTATCCATTTTAACTGACCAACAGGATCATAGTGCTTCATATAAGGTGTGTATCTATAAATATGTACCCTTTTAATTAATTAATAATAATAATATGTACAGTATATTAATTTTACTCATCCAAAAAACCGGTACTAGGTATAGTGGGTCAATCAGCAGAAGGCAAAAATCATCATCTGCTTCTGCAGACAATCTTGTCGAGTTACTCTGCCTAGGTATTCACTTGACTCTTCAGAAAAGCTGACCAAATCAGCTGCCCACTCCAACAATTGAGCTGTCTACTTCGAAACTTTGCTACAATGCTGTTAATTCTGGGATAACCTATCAAAATGTCAACTGGTCATGACCTGCAATGAACTGATATCCCATTCAGTGTGGGTTGTATTTAATAAGTTCACAACAGTTCATAGAACGTATACAGAAAAGGCCTTTTTAACATTTTAAAGTCTCCCAATAATAAGTATTAAAATAATTATTAAGACTCGTATTTTAAAAAAAAATCATTTTGCGCTCATTTGGTGCACAGGATACATATACAACTGTAAATTTTGATTAAATATTAAAATATTGGTATACAGACTTTGAATTTGTTTGAAATATATGTACACATATTTCAAACAAATGGTGTGTTTCTGAAGAAAATTGTTGTGCAGTTCCAGAATTTATCCATGCCCAGGGTTGTAGCCAAGAAAATAGTCTCCTGGCTAAGATTTTCAATGAGCTGGTCACCATTTTTCCCAAGAGACCAGGAACAAATTTTTCGTCCCCAATCTTTTGCAACACCTTGAATACAGGGCTACCAAGCTTCATGTTTATAAGATGGTGGACACGGTACATGGAAAAATAACATGCTAAACAAGTGCTCAAAACAAGATTTTATTTCAATTACTTTACTTGTCACAGTACCACGGATACTCAAGGTAGTCAGGAATTTATTCCAAACTTTTCATTTAGACAGTGTGATATGGATCAGATATCAAGTGATTGTACGTGCATAACCTAAAGACAGTTCATTGCCCTTTACCGAATGATCACATGACAAAATCCAGCCGGCAATCATGTCTTTCTCAGCTGGCAAATTCCGCTGACGGTAGGCACTTAGCGACAACCCTGCATGTTGCTGGAAAGTCACTGGAAATTCTGAAGTATAGGAGGTGACAGGTCTCAAAAGCCCAAATTTCCAGAGAAAAGTATAAAGCTATTCTGGAATTTCCAGTGGGTTGAGTGGGGGGAAGGGGAAGGGGGTTATGCTAAAATGTACAGTGGGAGGGGTATGGATATTTTCTTTAATTAAAAAAAAAAATCTTTAATGAAAATTCCAAATTACATGACGTTGAACAATTCAATCCAATGAATTTGAGGACAGCTTAAAACAGAAAACAAGATTCCTTAATATAAGCCACCTTAGTGTATAATTGTATGATTGTATACCTTGTTAAACATCCTATATTTAAAGACAGACTGTACTGTGCATGTAATTCTTAACATCTGTGTCTTTTGTCTTTCACAGGGTGTTGCAAACCAAACAGGTATGTTTTTTGTATAGCTTCAACGAAAACTTACAGGGCTTCACACAAGTCCCACAAACATCTGCAGTTTGTCAGTTCAGATTTCTATAGTAAACTAAAGAATACTCGTCTGAACAGCACAAAAAAGAAATTTATTTAATGTTATATTTCATTTTTCCTTTTGTACAGGAACACAAACCTTTATTGGACCACAAAAACCAGAAAGTAAGAATTTAATGTTTATATTCTCAGCTGTAGTTAGGCTAGCCTACATGTAGCTTAACCTTACCTTGTGTAGATCAAGCACAATGGCCTAATGGTTAGTGCATTGAGCAGTCTCTGTTCGAATTCTGGCCAGGGTCAATACATTGTGTTCTTGGGCAAGATGCTTAACCTCTCTCAGTGTTTCTTTCCACTCAGGTGTATGCATGGGTGACAGGGAATTTAATGCTGCCTGGTGTAACCCTGCAGTGGACTAGAATCCAATCAAGCGGGAAGTAAAAATACTCCTAGTCACTTTATATATGCTACAGAAGCTAGGAGATCCGGCTATATGGGCCACTGTCCTGACTAAGACCTAAATACAGCAAAAACCCAGTAAGAACCTGTTAGGCTAAAACTTCCCAGTGAAGCACCCATCACATAAGAACCACTGTAGGCTAAAATCTCAATACAGGTTCTTATTTTAAAATAGTTTTTTTTTCAAATATAATAAAGTACATTGCATGCGATACAAAAAATGTAGCAAAAACTAGCCAGAACACTGGCAGGCTTTTAAGACCTCAATACTGTACTGTGAATGATTCAACATAAAGGCCACACCAATGTGTGCGAGTTTTTGTTTTTGTTTTTGTTTTTAACCAAAATAATGAACCTGATTAAGAACCTAGGTAGCCTAATTTTATAGTAAACACCATTTATATAAGAACCTATGGAGGCTAACTTGAAAAAACCTAGGTTCTTATATGCAGGTTTTTACTGTAGATGCCAATGTTGTCTAACTCTTCATTTCTAAGTCCATTTATAGAAAGACAATACAATCTTAGTAATCTATGTATTTATTAAACTTGTAGCAGATGTAATTGACCTGACAAAGGAAAATGAAGACCTAGACTTGGCCATTGCACTCAGTTTGAGAGAGGCACAGGTGCACAGTTTTCACGCTTCCGTTCAGTTTTAATATTAATCATATACATGTATAATAACAAAATTCTTGATCCTAATAATTTGGTTGTCTCTGCATGCCTATTTGTTGTTATGTAAATTGCTGCACAATCACATGGGCATCTAACTGCACGCATCCAATTTCAATTACTTTTTTAGTTGGATACCTGTAAGTATAATCAATTAAGTATTTGCGATTGCACACAATTGGTCTAAATGCGTCACAGGACTGACTATTCCCCAGCTAAAACTGGGGAATATCTGAGTTTCAAAACATGTGTGTTGCACAAAATATTTGAAGGATAGCAAACGCAATAGCCTGCATTTGGTGCGAAAATATGTTCGCATATTTGTCCTTGGACAGTATCTGTTCCCCAAAGCTGACAGTTTTCCTCCAGCCACACTCTCAGAACAGATGGTGTGCGCAGACAAATACCCTAAATGTATGTTGCTAAGGGTTTTGTTCTGGCACATCTCTGTGAAAGGTTTGTTCAATTCAGAAGGGCTTATTGACAGTTGTAGTACTATTAATGTTAAAAGGAATTCATTTGGTTTTCAATAACAATTAGAGATTAATAAATTGTGAGCAGAACCTACCCAGGAGAGGTGAACAATCAAGTATCCAAGAGCCAATAAATGCAGAATAAACTTTTAAGGGTTAATACTGTAGTTTCCAGCAACTTTTATTTTATCCTTCAGTCATTTTATTTTGGCTGCACATTTGCACTAATGAAGCTTTTAAAGCTACATGTGAATTCAGCAAAACTGAAGATTTCAACAATATTTGATTACATTACAGGGAATTACTGTAGAAGAACAGGATATTAGCAGGTATTAATACAATGTACTAAACCATTCAGTTTCCTGGTAAGTCTCTTCAGCGCTTGAAAAAAATTTGAAGAATTCCAGCTTGCCTTCGGACAAGCAGCTCTCAAATTTTGCTTGCCCTGGGTGAGGCTTAGTTGACTCCTCTTTACTTAATCGCCAGACAACTTGCATGGGCCCTTCCCCATCGGGCAACTGGAAATGAAACTTGCTTGCCTGCCAGGAAAATCTGCTTGTCCCGTCAGACAACCAGACAACACTTTTTTCACGCCCTGCTCTTGTATCTAGTTTGGCTTTTCCATGATGTGATACAGCTTTGCACAGCCTGACCTATCATCTCTAGGGGGCAATTAAATGATCAAAAATTTCATACCACCCTGGAATTTCATCCTATTTAGGTACAACATGCCTAATTTTTTTCCTTTTTGTTTTTGTTTTTGTTTTTCTTTCGTTTGTCTGTTTCAGGGTTTTAGAGGCAAGTTTAGCTGAGAACAAATCTGGACTGAAAAGAAAGAGAGGCGATCCTTGGGTGAGATTTGTGGATCCTGTGAACCCTTATGAACGACAACGGCAAGATGGGTGTCCTGTGGGCTTGAAGAATGTTGGAAACACTTGTTGGTTTAGTGCTGTGATACAGGTAAGGTGTATATTCTATGTGACTCATACCTGAATTTCAGATATGCAGCTACCATGAAGGCCGCGTATAGCAAGCGAACAAACTTGCAGCTCTATGGTCCCTTAGTTATGGATTCTGCTACTCCTCTTTCCTGATGGCCAAGTGTATTTTTTGGGGAAAATACTGTAGTTGAGAATATTTGGAATAGAGATGCTATATGAAATTAAATTTTTGTTTTGATGATTAATTGTACTAGCAAGTGTTTTTTTTTTTGGGGGGGGGGGGGGGGGGGAGAAGGGGAATGCTAACTAGTTTAACTGACTGCCAGGTTTAATTGTACTGATTATGTGGAGGACAGCTAACTAAAGCTGCTGATCAGTATTTGGAAGTAATATATCAAACATGGAAGATTCTGTTTGGCCATATTTCCAAACAGAGACATCAAGAAGAACATTGAAAATACAATGAACAGCATAGCATTTTCAACAAATTTCTAGGTGTTTGGAATTGCCATCAAATACGTTTCTTAGTATTTGATTATCTTCTCAATTGAAGTAAAACTGAAGAGAAAACAGGGGGAATAAAATCATAAAAATCTATGCTAATTAAGACCAGATATCGAAACACGGTCACGGTCATAATTTATTTCTTTGTTTAAACCCAAGATCAATGATTAAACACTTTGAGAAGTTAAGTTTTAAATTGCACCCTCAATCACTACTTCAGTTAAAATAATTTCATGGCTGGATTAGTAAACAGGGCTGCTAAAGAAATCCATTCAAGGGTCAGATTATCAGGTTTGACTGGTTTTTACTGTAGTTATCAAACCTGTTTGATGCTTGTATGATACAGTTGAATATAATCTTCACTTGAGTAAGATGACGTTTTGGGTGATTAATCAAATCACATAACTCTTGACTAAGACACTGGCATAGGTGGTTAAGTTGAGCAGCTGTCAAATTATTTCATCTTGAGTGTGTGAAGACACATTTTACAATTTCCTCAGTGAAGGATTATTTATCTATCAGGTGGTACTTGTCAAATACTAGATATCCTGCATCAAATAGTTAAGATAATTATGTCATTTCATATGATGTTGTGTTGTCTGTTACTATCAACAGTCTTTGTTTCATCTTCCTGTTTTTCGACGTCTGGTTCTGTACTATACTCCACCATTAGATCCTCAAGAGAAACAAGAGGTGAGCACTTACATTCCACACCCTGATATCATCAAAGAAAGAAATAAAGTGCTTGGAGAGAATTAAATGATTTACATTACTTTACGTTATGTTACATTACAAACTGCCACTTGTATAGTCACACTTGACAAGTTCATTTATGGGATTTCTACTGGAAAATTAAGCGTGAGTTCTCAAGACAGCATATATAACAGAAGTGCCATTAACATGAAATTTGTTTTCTCATGGATTTGTTTTGTAGGATGGTTATCGTGTTTCCTTC
The DNA here is from genome assembly GCF_042242905.1 of Orbicella faveolata. Lineage (NCBI taxonomy): Eukaryota > Metazoa > Cnidaria > Anthozoa > Scleractinia > Merulinidae > Orbicella > Orbicella faveolata. The sequence goes on from NW_028301553.1 coordinate 31,223,422, forward strand.
ATGACTGAACTACGAATCCTATTTGCATTAATGCTTGGTAGTAAAAGAAAATATGTGGACCCAACCAAGGCTGTGCAGGTTTGGTAGAAAACACGTACTGCATGCTTTGTAAATTAAAGTTTAAATAAAAAAATTTCAGTTTCTTCACAGGGTCAACCATAATTATTGTCACTTGAAAAAGACAATTGAAGTACTTATTAACTGATTTGTTTTCAGATCTTAAAGGAAGCTCTGAAATATAATGGCAGTGAAAGCAATCCTGGTAATCAGCAGGTGTGTGTAAATAATTTACAATTAAAATTATTTTTTACTCTGGTTTGTGCACTTGAACAAGGTGGAGGGCATGTTAGATTTATGCTCCAGAAGATAAACTGTGCAATCATATTAACCATCTTCCTGTTGTCTTCCTGGACAAGATGCTTAGCTCTCATAGTCACAAAGCCTTTCTCTACCTGTGAGGCTGTATTTAAATGGAAATCTCTAGAAACGAGAAGCTAAGGACAAAGTGAAGATGAAGACAAAGAGTGATTAAGCACACAGGAAGTAATAGCCTACCAATTTGCAGAGTACAACTGCAGTGTAGCCAAGATGAAAGGCTCTCTTGCTTCGAAGACTGCAGTCAGTGCAGAAATCTCAACATTTCTGTAAATTTTTCAGTAGACTGACAGAGAATGTTTAATTACATTTTTGATTAGGGGAGTGTTAAGGTTGAATAGCAGTTAAATAAAAAGCTTTTAAAAACTGCCAAAACAGAATCTAAATGAGATCTGTAATGCTTATGCAGTTGCTAGATAGAACAGCTGGAGCATATGAATTTTTGTTGAATTTCCCATAATTTGTAATAATTTGCTGACGTGTTAGACAGGGACTTCATTAAGGTCCAGGCACTGAGCAAAGTGACCTGCTGTGAGAATGACTCTGCCTGCCTGATTTGACAATCTAGGGAAAGTTTTTGTGATAAAGAAGTTCAGTTCAAAAAGTGTTGTCTGCCTGTGAAAACCAGTTCCCTCCTACTGAAAACATTAATGAAACTCCTGTTTAGAATTGTGGCAATTGTTGGATCTGAAAGGCTTACTGTAACTAATTGTAGAGTTCCATTCAGGTGGAAGTAACAGTGTGCCTGGTTGCTTCATACTTGTGTTACTCAATCTTTAATAGGTTGCAACTTGCAGGACTTCTCTTCTGCAATGTTACTGAAATGCTTGTTTGTTTTCATAGGATGTTAGTGAGTTTACTCACAAGCTGCTGGAGTGGTTGGAAGACTCATTTAAAGTAGACCACAACAATAGTGCAAAGAACATGCCAAAAAGAAGGTCAGTAAGACAAGCAACATCAGCAACAGCGGTAATAAAGTAGCATGCTATGCTGACTATTAACTGTGAGAGGAAAGTTTCCTCTCACAGTTCCTTTCTCTGGCCACGTTTATAACTGGGTACCGGTCAATTTAATGCAGGGGGTGACCGTGTGATGGACTAGCATCCCATCTTACAAGTGACTAATAGTGACTAATAACTTATTAGTCACTATTAGTCACTCCTAAGAAGGGACGCTAGTTTATCGCGGCAAGATGGCTGGAATTATTGACTATTTTCCCTTCTTCCAAAAACAACAAAAACAAAATTTGAAATTGCTGCAGTAGTAATTAATGAGATGGTTGCAAGGCAGAGTTCTCTTATACTTAGTACCACATGGTTCCACTTTGTGCATATAATATGCGGGCAATGGTTAGTTAAACCAATTTTATCTAACAATCAAGGTGATACAGACACTAACATCTGCTAGCTAAGGTTGCAATACTGAAAACTAATCAAAAAAGCTGTTTTTAGTATACTAATTAAAATGAGATGTTGCCAGAATGGTAACTTAAATATGATTTTATCTTGTTGTCCAGTCTTTTGCTAAATACAACTGTTTAAATTTCATTCCATGGATAGCATAACATTTCTTTTGAGATTCCAATATTCTTTTTTTGCATTTGCAGTGGTAATGATCTCAATCCAGTTGTTGAACTGTTTTTTGGACAATCAAATGTGGAAGGTGTTTATGAAGGTAAGTTTTCCAATGCAAGGGTCTTTGTTGTAGACAGACAAAGCACTGCTTCACTGTGTCTCTAAAGGGTTACTATCACAGTGATATTTTTTTTAGTGAGAGGCATGGTGGCCTCATGGTTAGTGCACTCGTCACCAGATTGGGCGGTCCAGGTTCAAGCCCTGGCTAGAGACACTGTGTTGTGTTCTCGGGCAAGACACTTTACTCTCACAGTGCCTCTCTCCGCCCAGGTGTACAAATGGGTACCGGCGCATTTAATGCAGGGGGTAACCCTGCGATGGACTAGCATCCCATCCAGGGGGGAGTAGAAATACTTCTAGTCACTTCATGCTACAGAAACCAGAATAAGCTCCGGCCTGATTGGCATGGACTTAACCATTACTCAGTGATCTTGCAGTTTTGACAAAACAGTGCTAAAGTTATCCTACTTACAAGTAGTTTTTGTTTCTGACTGTATTATCATCTTTGTGGTATTTTAATCTGTGTCATTACAGGGAAGACGTTCAGCAAAAAGGAAACATTTGGCGCATTTCCTCTTCAAGTTCAGGGGTATGGTGACCTTCATGATAGTTTAGAGGGAGCCATGGCTCAAGTGGAGATTGAGCCTGTTGGACCTGAGGGATCTCACAAGTCTGGACAAGAGGTTGGAGACATATCATACCATATAGAGGAAGGGAATTGGGATTTAAGGGAAAAATTGTACCCTAAAATTGCTTCTTTTCCAACTCCTTCTACCCCCTGCAAAAAAAAGTAAACAAAATTTGAGATCTTCCCTAAAAAATGCCGGATTATTAAGCCATTTCCAACTTTTTAGTTTGTTTACCATCAAGCCTTCACTGGAACTTTAACAAATTATGGTCTTCTCCTTTTTTATTAATAATCTGAGCTTACAAATGTGGTATGCGACTTATACTTAAGCGTTTATGGTGCATTGTTTGTTTTATTTCAGCACTGGTTCACTGGTCTTCCAGTTGTACTGAAGTTTATGCTCTCCAGATTCCTGTTTAATCAATCAACTGGCCGAGCAGAGAAAATCCACGAGAGGTTCTTGTTTGACCGTGTTATCTTCATGGATCGGTATGGACTGAATGTACAGATCCACTACTCTTTTAACCTTGCAAGTATATTGTAGTACTAAGTGGGCAGGTTAAAGGAGCTCAGTCATGTTATTTCGAGTTATTTCCACGTACAAAATTACATTTGAATTGAAAGGAAACCTGAAAATATTCATTTGCAAAGATAGAACAACACCAAAGAGATAATAATAAACCATAAAGGAACAAGGATGGTTTAGGATGGAGAAGATTAACACGGATGACAAACTTGAAAAATTCAGGCCAAACTTTTCAAGGTGCGCAAACCATGACGTACCTCCTTTAAGAAGGCTTCTTGTAAATTATGTCAACTGATTCCAGCATTAAGTTGAACACAGTGTCACATTTCATTCAGGTACATGGAGGGTAACAAGGAAGTTACGCGAAGATACAGGGAGGAAGTAAAGAAGCTGAAAGAGAGAAGAACCAAGCTTAAAAACAGCCTTGAAAAGTAAGTACACTTTTGGTGTTCGGTGGTCCCGAATTCAATTCCTACATGCTTTGTAAACAGTCAACTGGTCAGCCTCCCACCAGTTGGGATTTTGAATAATGGGATTTACCATGCTAAAAAACACTTGGAGTGGTTTTCACTTGAGTGTCGAACAGTAATTGGTTTAGCATCCACTACGTTACACGATTGGCTTAAAAAAACTCGCGCCACTTTTTCATCCAATCAGAAGTAAAACCAAAACCAATCGTGGCTCGCTCGCACACGTTTTCCCGCGCTTTATGTCAGCTACATGTATTTGCTTCGAGTTTTGATTGGTTCACTGGATTGTCTTAATCCTTTGTGATTGGCTAGAGTGATTACTTTGGTTTTGGTTTTACCACACTCAACAGAAAAGCATGCACTGTAATGAAGTGTTTTATTTATTTAAATTTTTTTTCAATATTTTATATCTAGGTTTAGTATAAATCTACGAGTGAGCGCCCTCGTCAACTATCACGCGATAGAAATCTCGAACTCATAATCAGGGCTGTGCTCTAGAGGTGCTCAGGTGCCACAGGCGACTAACTTTTGCCTTAAATTGGGCGATTGGAAAAACTTACCTTTTTCATATAAGGTTAAGTGCTGGGCACCCAGGAATTCATGGTTAGGAACCTTTGGGCTTCTTGTAATTTTCCTGAGACCACAGCCTTGTAATCTGTTTGTTAGATATACCAGGCTACAGTTTCTGAATGCCTGTGGGAGACTTGGATGATTTCCCAAACTCCACGTGCATTTTACCCCTTCTAGTGCTTGCTCATTTATGACGTTCCTTATTAAGGTACCTTAAGTACGGACAAGGATCCAAGCGCTGTCCAATCCAAGACGTATTAGAGAGCACCATGACTTTTGTACATAGCACACCCCCCTCTAGCGACGAACTCGACTCTGATGTAGATGTAGACATGAAAACTCCAATTTCTGGTTCACCCACCCCCATGAGCACTTCGGGTATGGCGACAGATACACACACATCCACTCCCTCGCCGTGCCCCTTGTCCGAGGTACGGTGGAACCCCGCCCCGCGTCACGTGACAGAAACAGAAGTGGCTGTGTTGGAGGGGTGTCTAAGACGCTGGAGACAAGAGATGGAGCAGGATGTTAAAGGTAGGGCACCGAAATGATCAAACATCTAGTTTCTCCTTACAGTTCCAGTGCATCGTGAAGCAGACACGCGATCTGAATAAAGAACATCATAAACTAGGCGACTTGGCTTGATGAATCACCAAATTCTCACATGTAGCTGTACTGTAGAAGAAATATATGATGTGAACTAAAGCGAATTTATGTCTTAGACAAAAAAATTTAGTGCAAACCCCGGCATAACAACAACCCAAAAAGGCAGGCTCTGTTTCTCGCAATTATGTAATATAATGATCCATCCATGCTTTTGTTGTACGTTTGTCGAGTTGTCGAGTTAAAGTTGAGAGAGAACCCCAAGGTGAAACTTCACTCTTCCGACTTTTTCTTCCAATTTCACGGGTGCACCCCAGCATCACTCCATGAACCTGTGCTATTTGCGTAGTCTGATTATTTAGTCAGCACGTAGAAAACATGTCAAGTCCGTTTTGTTTGTAAGAAACAGAAGACTTAGAATGGCAGAGCTGTTCACTGGTGTGACACCGCAAGGTGTAACAAAACTAGCAATATCAGATATAAAGCTTCACTTAACGGTAGACTTCAAGACTCTATACTTCTTCTTAATGATCATCGTGCGAGAAGGGCGAACGCAGAGGAAGAAATGGTCCCTTCACCAATCTTTTTCCTGAATTTTCGAATCGAGAGGAAACGTTTTCTCGCGTAATTAAAAGCAAAAGAATAGCCCATAACGCCTAAAAACAGTTGCGACGACACGGACATAGTTCGCGGAAAATTTAAGATCTATTACAACTTGAGAGAGTGGTGGAATCACACCTTTCTCTTTTAATCTTCTTGATCTTTTTCTTCTTTGAAAGATCTCAACGCCCATCTTCGAGAAACAGAAGACGTTATATCGACTATATATGATGATGCAAGTCTTAAAAAGGTGAGTTGAACCATGATCCACCTAGCATTTCTGTAATTTGTCAAGCAAGCAGGTGATTGGAACACTTGGCAATCCTGATCAGAGGTAAGTCATGTCATGTATGAAGAAGTATTACAAGATAGCGAATACTGGACTTTCCCTGCAGTTTTCTAGGGTTGTTAAGCAACTGAGGGCCCGATAATGGGGTGACACTTTTCGGAGTACCTTTGGGTGCTCGGGCAATTCTTTGATTTGTCGGTGAAAATCGGAAACTTTACGAATACTTAACAAAGCTGTGTTATATACAGCAGTTGGTCTTCCCCCCTCGAATGCCAGCATTTGGTTCCATCAAAAGCTGGTTGGGTTGTAGCTTACATTTCAAAATACGAGCATCGTTTGTCTTTAGAGCCGGTTAATCGAATTATCAGGAATCTGTGACTTCAAGCTCTTCTCAAATGATTACGCTAACCAAAGCAATTTCCAGGTGGAGTTAAGTGATATTTGGGTCAGGTGTAGATAGAGATTACACCATATTTTTATTCTCTATTTTGGACTGGAACTAGCTTGCAATGAAGGTTCATGCGGGGAAATATCATTAAAAATAAAGAGATTAATGTCATTTGCATGTGAAAAGAGTAGTTCCAGTCCAACACCGAAAATACGAATCTGATGTAAATTAAGGTAATGGTTTCAAGAAGTGTGCTACCAGCTCACACCAAACGTTTTGGGGACTGATTATCGCTCGTTTGGTATTGACGAGGTTCCGCTGTAATTCTTGTTTTTGCAGTTGCCGTACCGTCTGCACGCAGTTCTTGTCCACGAGGGTCAAGCATCAGGTGGCCATTACTGGGCGTACATTCAAGATCCTAACCAACAGAGGTGGTGCAAATTCAATGACATCACTGTCAGCGAGGTCACGTGGGACGAGGTATCCCGTGAGTCACTGGGTGGCTTTCGTCACGTGAGTGCGTACTGTCTGATGTATATTGACGCTCGGCGCGAGGGCTGTATCGGCGCCGGCGGTAACATTCAGGAGCTGCCAGCGGACTTGCAGGAGCTCGTTGATAAAGACAATGCGGAGTTTGAAAATGAGATGAGAGACTGGGACGAGAAGCAGCTGAATAAAGCGGCTGCCGCGGGTAAGAGGACAATTGAAGATCAAAATAGGAATTCTCCTAACACATTACAGTGGGATCCGGTTATGAAAAGGACAAGCCAGGTGTCTGTATTATCCGGTTAGGGTTCGTAAGGGTCACGGAAAACCTGAAAAGTAATTGAATTTTATAATTTCATTTTCCAGGCCTGCAAAGTCCTGAAATTGAAGTGTGGGTCATGGAAAGTCATGGAAAAACAATAAGCGTTCTGGGAATGAACAAGCAAAAAAAAAGAATCAAAAGTGGAAAAAATAACAAACAAGTCAGAAAACCAGTTAATTCCAGTAAAAAAAAATAATAAACACTAGCACGCATTTTATGCGTCATAATGTGGGAAAATACCATAAATAAGAGATTTTTTTACTATACTTTGAGAACAACTGCTTAACATAGGTCTTGGAAAACTCGGAAAGATTGAAAGGGTCATGGAAAGCCATGGAATTTCAAAAACCTAAAAGAGTGCGAACCCTGCCGGCTGTCGACATTAAGCGGGCTCCCAGAACAAACGTTACGAACACATTTTTTGTAGACATCAAGACTTGAGCATAGAATTTAAAAGCAAAAGAATGATGCTAAATGCCTTGACTGGAATTTGAGTTAAAAGTCAAGAACCCCCGCGCTCATTCAAACAGTCTGCATTCAAAGTTGACGTTCTTGTCCGTTTCGAACTCAACAACGTAATCATTTAGATACGCTGTCTTTAATCTTAATCAGGAACTTCTGCTTTACCAAAATCGCAATTGATCGATTGATTGATTGACTGACTGACTGACTGACCGACCGACCGACCGACCGACCGACCGATTGATTGATTGATTGATTGATTGATTGATTGATTGATTGATTGATTGATTGATTTCCACACAGAAAACCAATGTAAATCCATAGTTCCCAGACCAGACGTTGTCATCGATGCCGAATCTTGTACCCAGACTCCTGACGCATCTGAAACTGATGAGGAATCTTCTCTGAACTCACTGCTAGATGCTGCAAGGAGTCTGGGCGTGGAAGAAGCTCTGACAAAATGGTGCATTCAGCAACGGACCCGCCTGGAGAGGCTCGCCCGTGAATACTCGCATGAGTACCCTGGAGATGTGCGCCTAGAGCACTTCGCCATCTACCTCATGAAATGTAAAGCTCCCGAACATACAATCAGCTTGGGGATACTGGAACAAATTGTGGAAGATATTAGGACACAAGAAGAAACGTGAGTTATATAGAGGGATCGAGAAGAAAGAAAGGAGGGAAAGAGACTGGGGGAATGAGAGAAGAGATGAATGGGAATTAGAGGGAAGGAAAGAAAAGAGAGGTAGAATGGGAGGGGAGACGGAGGGAATGGGAGAAGAGATGAATGAGGAGGAGAGGGAAGGGTGCTGGGAGTGGAATGGAAAGAAGGAATAAGAGCAGTGAAAGGGAGTGTAAAATGTTACTCTTTTTTATGGCTTTTGGAAAATGCTGCTTTTCACATTCCTTCCAATTGCTGATGGCAGAGCTATTGTTAAAACAGAAGACATTGGTTTAGAAACAGAGTGGAAAAAAATGTCCTTCATTAGTAAAAGTTGATCATGTACATAGAATTTAATATTAGTTCCAGCAGTTCATTTCTCTATTGGTTGCCGTCATTCGATTGACTACAACAACTGGCTGATTTGTTATTGATCAGATGTTGATTAATCTGATGTAGGGAAGGAATATTAAGTGTGTTTTGGACAGCAGAAATGTGTAGTACATGTACGAAAGTAAGTTTCTTAATTTTTTCCGTGTTAGTCTCCTTATGGTGAAACAGTGCGGACAGAATCGATTGAATGCCGAGAGAGAAGGAGCAAATCTTGAATTTCAGGTAGTTATGAATCATGTCAAAACTTTTTACATCCTCTACTGCTAATGACTTCCAGTCATCTGTCCAACCTCGGGCCCAGGGTCTCTCTCTCTTCCTGCGTTAAGATCCTCTTTACGCGTCTTTACAAACCTCTTTACACTTTCGTAAAGAACGTCTTTACGCATTGTAAACGATAGTGCGTAAAGATTACGGAGAGAGAGACTATAAAACGCTATCTTTACACGCATCTTTACGCAACTCGTAACTTGTCCGTAAAGAAGAGGCCTTATATTTACGGTTCTTTACGCAAGAGTTAAAGATCCGTAAATTTTGGATTTCATGCTGTTATTTTGGCGCGAAAGTACCTGTTTTCAGAGGTTTAGTTTCTTATGCTATTTATACTAATGGATCTTGTGTATCACTTCGTTTTTGTGTTTCTGTGTTTTTTTTGGTTTTTTTGGTTTTTTCAGACCTGGAAAGAACAATATAATTTGTTTCAAAAAGTTAACTCTTGTTTCCTCACGGGCCTTGAGCATCTGCACAGTAACAAGTAAGTAAAAGTGATAAACAAATGGCACTAAGGTGTTATCCAAAATTTTAAGAGCTCGAGCCACATTGTACAGCGCAATAAACAGTACCACATGAACGTACTCTACAATAGCTTTCATTTGAATGGTCACACACTGGGGTTTTATCCACAGACTTAAGAGTTAGAACCACCTCGTACAACATAATAAACAGTACCACATGAAAGTATTGCTCAATAGCTTTCATTTAAATGGTCACACACTAGGGTTTCATCCACAGACTAAATTTAGAAGCACCTTGTACAGCACGATAGACTGTACCACATGAAAGTACTGCTCAGTAACACACACGTTCTTATTACGGCTTCTATTGTTGTATTCTCAGTTGTCGTAAAGCATTACCATATTTGGTACACGCGTGCAACCTCAATTCCAAGCTACTCAACCCAGGCAACCCCGGCCAAGCCATGAACGTACAGCTGCTGACCCACTGGCGGCGCGTGTGTTTTCTCCGCTTGAATGAATTGGCGGTGGGGATGTTTAAAAGCAGCGATTGGAAATCTGTGTGCGGCGGACTGGAACTAGTCAGCGAACTGGTCGTGCCGTGTATTCGTAGACTCAGCGTCTCGCCCCAGGCCGACGACAGCTTGGCCGTGGAACAGGTCAGAAATTGCTGGTGTAACTTCTTGGGATCTCCGCTTGACGGTAAGGAAACACTAAAAAGGTTACATTACTTGCCAAAAAAAATTCGGACGAGTTTAATGTCGGACAAGAAAAGTGTCGAAGTTTTTAAGCGTACGAAATTTTAAGTGTCCCAAATATCATCAGCACAGAATAAAACTTTGAAGTAGCTTCAAAGCTCTCAGTTTCCTCTACTGAGCGAACCCCAGTGAAGGCACTGCTTGACATACGTAACGGTTTGATAGAATTTGTGTTGTTTTTTCGTCGATGTATTCACAAAACCTTGAGGGTGCAGTAAAACTATCATTTTCATAGATATTGTTTCAGTCTAATTCGTGTTTTGCAGGCGTAAATTTACTTAAGTTATGCCTTACAAAGTGTCCAAAATTGTCGTCCGAAATTTGTCCGAAATGAGATAAACAGTGTCCGTGGTTTTGTCACGCAACATTTTTCCAAACGAAGACTGCGTGACAAGCCAAAGTTTTTGTCTCCTCCCATTACCCGTGCCTGACGTTTTGAGGACTATCTTAGTTACAGCAGTTCCAATGAGAATGAAATTGTCTTTTTCGTCTCCTTTAGATCGCCATCGTGCCAAGCTTGAAGAGTATCTGCCTAAGTTGCTTGACGTCACAAACGAATCTTGCCCCGAAATCAAACCGCCGCCGGTCATACGACCGACCAGCTCACGTGATCTGTGCGATCGATTCGTCCGAGCTATGGAACTGGTCAACGCAAAGCCTGCTGCTTTTACAACGTAGCGAAGCAGGGCCGACGGAAAACCGAAGCCTGTGGAAAACTTTCCGGCGTTTTCCGAAGACTGTCGGAAGCAAGATTCCCATATTAAAAAAACAACAACAGCAACAGCAAATATCAACGAAAACCTCACCGTCACAAAGATATCACCAAGAAGCTTCCGAAGCCAGCCGAACATCTCCCGACACATTGTGACTCTTGAACAATGTGTTCGAGCCTTAATTACGCCTTCATTTGAAAACGTTACTGTTCAGTATGTAAGGTCTTTTTACCTACCCAATCCACGTGTACTCGTTGCATTCTTTAAAGTCGTTTTTCTCTCATCTAGCTTTTGTCAAAGGTATTACCGTCTTTCTCATGGGGAAAAGTCTACAGTGGCCTGGTGCCTTTTTACAGTGTTTTTAACGTGTGATGGTTTTTTCTGTACATACAGCGACACTGAAGAAAGTTAAGGTATATTTAAGAATTTTCGAGCCAAACGCGTTTGTTTGAATTAAATAAACTGTCTTCGGATTTGAAAGAATTCAGATTTTTGTTGTAATCCTAAGATCGAGTTAAACTTCATTTTACGAGTTTTAGAGATCGAGGCTTCTGGGGAGCAGATAAGCATTCGGCTCTCATATGGCACAGTCAGTAATAACCCCTTCACAGCCTGCGTTCGCCAGACTCTCCCAGGAAACACTCCCGATCCTTTACAGAAGCCTCGTTAGCACTCCTTTACTGTGTACCTTAGCAGTTCGAAGGCGGGATAGAAAGAGAGGAAAATGCTCTTGGGTCACGCCTCGCGCGCGCCCTCTTTTTCTGTTTTTCACCCCTGCCTACTCCCCCTGCGGAAGAGAGAGCAGAGGTCTAAAGATTAGTGCCCTAGACTTTTTTGAATGGGGAATTTAAAGGTGTTATGTGACGAAATTGCGAGGTTTTTTTTTTATCTAAAGGACAGAATTACTTCCAAATCGAAGATATCCTCGAATCATAATATTTTATAGAGAAGTTGTAATAAATCGAAAATAAACAATGATTGCTACGTCGTAGCGCCTTAAGGTTACTTCCCACCTTCAGAGGGAAAAAAATCGTTTCTTTTCTTTTATTTGACAAAATTTAAGTTCGTCATTTTATCTAGTGTTTCCAAAAGAAAAACATTAAAGATCTCAAAAAGCGGCCGAGTTATTAAAGAAAAAACATTTTCAAAGGTGTCATAATCTTGTCAACGGGCGAGACCCCTGAGGAAATTTCGCGGCAAAGGTAAAAAGGTCACCATCATTAGCGCTCGATCTGTTATGTAATGCTGGCTTACATAAGACTTGCGGACGCAATTAGATACGGCCTCATGTAAATTACCGACGTTTTCCTTTGTCCATCCTCTCTGTTCACGAGAGACCGATGTCCCCTCGCAAAGGAACCAGGCGTTTCTAGATCTTTTTGCAGACAGTATTTGGTGGCAGCAGGGAAAAAAGATATACCTTTGCTTCACCTTGCATTGGCATAGAAAACGCGCGGCCACTTGCAGTTTGCGAATTCCGTTTTAAAAATACCCTTACGGAGACTAGGAAAATGGACCCATGCCAAAGGTTGCAATTACCGGAACAAATTAATCGACATCTGCATGTAATTTAAGGGCTATGTTTTAGTACGATACCTTTTTGACTTTATTCCACTCGTGTTCCTTGTCATGCCTTGTCTAGATTTCTGTCTGGTCACAGCTCGTTGCCCTCACACGTGAAAAATATTCGAGTCACAAAATGCAACAAAACGCCAAGAAACATAAACATGCACAATGCATGCATGTTAAAACATTTTTTTTTTCCTCAGGTAAAGTTTTAACACAATTCTAAGAGCCTCTTTTCTCTCTCTCTTGAGTTAACACCAAATCATCTCGCCTGTAGAATAGCAGAAGATTTTTCGTTTGAAGGAATTATGCTCTCACGTCGAAGAAACGATCGAGACACTTAGAAGAAGACCAGTTCTTCTGTGATGTGGGTATAAGGCGAGCTGTTTTGATGGAATGTGAACCTCCGACAGATGACCTTAGTGCACTTGGAAGCCGTAAAATCCGATTATATAACGTAGAAACAGGTCAGGTGCTTTAAAATGCTGTTGGTATAGGGCGCGCTAATTGAAGACGAGCGGCTAGCCACGCTCAAACTGGACGGGACGCTTAGGGCGTAAATCGATATTTTTACGGGCTTTCCCGTTTGGGACGCAATGACAATTGCCAAACAGACGCCTTCTATGTGCTGAATACTCAACGATGAACAAACACAGCTGTCTGAAAAAAATCACACCTGTGTTGTCCTTTTCGCAATTAATTAGACAAAAGATAGCAAAGATTTATTAATAAAGCTCATTCGCTTGTCATTTTAACGTGAAAATGATTGACTTTCATGGTAAAGTCACTTTGCATGACAACTGCTGCTCAAGGGCTCTTGTGCTATGAACAATCATGCTAGTGTGGGTGCATTGAAATGGTTTCCCGGCCATGCTTACTGAATCCTCGACGAGTCTCTTTCAGGGTTTACTAAACCCAACAAAGCTCTGAGCATTCTCGAAAGATTGACAGCTTAGCATTTGTTATGTAATAGCTTGTTGAACATCACGCCAACTTTACATTTCATTGCGTGATTGGAAAGTCTACCAACCGTTATAAGCGTGCAGAGTATTGCATGTGATTAATACAACTGTCACGCATAAACGCTGAATGAAGCAAGTTTTAATGAAAGGAAAATACAAAGCTGAGAAAATTAAACCGCTCTCTGAACCTTATCTTCCATGGAATCGACCTCGTTAAGACCTAAGGGTTTCCCTTTACGCGACGACAGTTCATAAAAGAAAGATACCTTTGACCAGCAAAGCCATACGTCTGGGAACACTTTTGTAGTATTGTATTCGTTCCTCGTGAGCTGACTTTGACCGGAAGCAATATTGTTTTAGCTACGTCACGATTGCTCCGTAACATCCCTCATGGAAAACAATGTGTACATCATTGTAATATTACGGTTTAAATTAAAGGTTCTAGGGTTAGGATCGTTAACTTAGTGTCACAGACATTCAGTCTTTGCAAAATAAAGACACTAGCATTGTTCTTCATTCATCAGTTTTGTTTAGCTAAACACTTGAATTTCGCCGTGACGTCTAGCGAGTAATAGAACACGCTGAAAGCGATCAAATTTCCCTGTCTGGGAAAGCAACGGAGTCGTGAACCCATGCATCAAAATCCTAGCCATTTTCTGAACCGAGTTATCGCTTTGTTAGCGCGACGCGTAAAGTAACAACAAGGAGTCAATTGGACGGAGGTATTTGAATCGCAAATCGACAGAAATTTGCATAAATTTGTCTACCCAGACAGAGGTTTTAGTCCGTCCGCTGATTGCCGAAGGCTTTTGGAAGACGAGAATTCAATTTTTTTGGAGGACGGGACCGTCACATCTCCTTAAGGAAAAAAGAATCCCGTGGATCAAGGTATCAAATCGAATGTATTGTAGTATTTTCAGTTTATCGACTCGCTGAGTGAAATTATTTCTTCAGGGACACATTTCAGACGGGGATAGCGACTGTCTCGAATTTCCTTGTTATATCGAGAAATCAGTTTGTAGAAATATGCATTTTTCTGCGCCCTGAAAAACCTTGTTACTGCCAGGCGTGTACGCCGATTCTGTTTGTGCTCGCGTGATTTAGGAAGAAAGCACCGGTTGAAATGTACAACGCTACGAGGAAGTTCTGCTCTTGCACTTGCGCAAACGCGGAAAAAAATTCGTTTGCACATTGTGGAACAGGCGGCGGAGCAAGGTCTAAATTTAGTTTACAAGCGGCGAGATTACTTTGAAAAGCTGGTGATGATCAGTTTTGGCCGATATTTTGTTCTGACTGCACACAGATCACTGCTGTCGCTGGTTCTAGGGTTTGGAAGTGATTCCGTTATGGCTTTGTAACAGCTATGTCGAGTAGCCAAACCTGACTTGAGACAGAGTCGTTGAAATCGAACCCTAACTGTCTGTCTGAGATTCTCTTATCAGTTCGGAGATTTGTAGAAAAAAGCTTTGTATTCAAAGTCTGCTTCGACCAGCTGAATGCAAGAACATGGGTATATTATCGGTAACATTATGGCAACCGTAATAAGCACATGGGAAATGAATATGTAGGCAATCACTAAACATTGTACAAAAATGTACACTTCTGTATACGACAAGTACGGACGAATAATTCAGGCGTTTGGCAGTGAAGATATAAAACAATTAGCTTTGATTGAGCAAAGAAAATTCTTGGAGGTGAACGCAGAGATCGCATAGAAATGTAACTCTTAGAATTTCACTCGTTGTATTGAAGAGCAGTTCTAGATCTGCTAGTGCTTTCAAAGGCATTTCCCATTACAGTCTCTTTCTGCTACGGATCAATTGGTGAGTTCCTACTCCGTATTTTACGTTTTATTTCAAACCAAGGTATGCGTGCCTTCTCGCTGGATGCCCTAGTTTCAAATTAACGTGTTAATGTATTTCTGTCTGTGTTGTAGATAAACAATACGAATACCAGCCGACAAGACCGGGAAATCAATCGATTTCCGAGCACGCTATGTTTCAAGGGACACGCAGGGGCTATTAATCCTGCTCGGATTAAAGAGGTAAGCAGTCTATGTGCTGTATTGTTATCAATTTAAATGCTAGTGTTGCTTAAACTCTTTCTAATTCTTTTCCTTTAAGAGAGTTTGCGATTTGCATAAAAAGTTTACCGACACTCGGCTGTCTGACACGCGGTTCAGAGTTCGAATCGCTGCCTCCATCCGCTGTACCTATCCGACTACATGAACCGATCTTCATTCGAGGCGAGCGACACTGTCTTTACTGAACATCGATTACTTTGAAAATATCATGAAGGAGACCACAGCTCCTGTTCTTCGGTAATCTATTTTGCCGTTCTGAAAGGTATTTGCTGTTGTGTCTCGCTCTGTCTAGGTTTTATGCAAAGCTCTGTTGACCGCATATGGCTTTGCGCGGTAGTGTTCAACATCGAAAAAAAAATCGAGGTTAGGAATTTTCGTGGTTCACGTAAACAACACAGAAATTAAGTTTAGTTTCAATAGTTCTCCTTCAATAATCAGTTTGTGTTTTATCTAAGAGGAAAAGAAAACCAAATGGGCCTTTGTAAGTCCACAGAGCCTGTTTTCTGGCAGTGAAGTCATCGTTTAACCGAAGCCACTTCAGGTTAACAACTTATGTTCCCCAAGTCAACAGAAACAGCCATGGTTTGGAGACTCCTGTTCCTTCATATCAGTCAAGAAAGACTTCATTCGTTTTCTAAACAACGTGGCAAATGTGGCTCGTGTTTGGAATCTCAAAAAACTCAGAGAATTCAATGGTAAATTTTGGCAACTGAAAAGGAGCTAGCTTCTTGACTGAGAACTAAATGGAAGAATTCTCACTTACTTTTGTATAAATCGTTTTGTCTTTTTTATTTGACAGTTTAGCTCTAAAAAGCTACAGGTTGTAATATAGTTTTCTAGGAGTTGTAGCGTGTCTCTTCAAAGACAGGGATGTATGAATTATGAACGAAACAAGGTAATTTATTGACAGTGAAGAAGCCATAATTTTGGCTGCCTGGTGATAACGTTTTGACACAGTAAGATGAATTTAACTGTATAATTAGGCAGTGCTTCTTTACTGATGCGACAACTTTAAGTTTAATCATGGTTCTTTTACACTATCTTTCAGGTATATCAAAAGAGGAACAGATAAAGAAGACTTCAACTGGTGAATAGACAAGACCTTAAACTCATTCACATTGTACACAGTTCACCATTAGCTCAGTTTGGATTATGTTTTTTTCCTTTGAACATTTCTTAAGTTGTAACTTTCCCTCGCTACTCTTTAACTACTTCAGCATGTACTGGTATTCTTAACTTGTCAGCTAAAAGCAAAGACATAATTCTTCATTGCCTTCGACAAATTCAAAGGCTCAAACCTAACAGGGAACCAGTTTCTTCGAGGTGACCTCGAGGTGTCTGTACTTAGTTCGAATCAAATTGACCCAACTTACTCCAAGCAAGAAAAACTTAAACGTGCGCTCGCTATTCTTACGTGAAGGACATTTTTGAATCTACCGTCAGGTTATTTTCAATCGTCTCGTTAACGAAATAATCGGAAATTTCTATTAATTTAATGATCGCATGTTGCGCCCCTTGTCAGTTGAGTACAGCCGGGAACTCGTGAAATTTGCATAGTGCCTGTCTCTCCTGGGGCGGGGCGGTTTGTTCTCGAGAATAAGTGTGGCTACACGGCCGTTACGTGAGGCTCAACCTAGAAAGTCGGTATTCACGCTCACAAATTTTCAGGTATTTAGCGACTGATTCTCCAAAAGATCAACTTAGCTGCCTTTTACCAGAAAGACTTGTCTCGAGGATTTAATTGGAAGGCCTGATTGAAGTTAGAACCGTTTGAATTTTGGGTACATTGCTCGACGTTTTTCTCTCGCCTTCAGTCAACATTCCTCACGCATGTTTTACTAACCACATCACGATAGCAAACCATGTGGCAACGGAGTTTACACGTGGAAGGTAGTCGGCTCGCTTCACTAAAATGTTTCTAAATCGTGTCAAAAACAGATCTGAATCGTAAAATTTCGTTAAAGAAGATTCATTGTAAATTGCTTTGAAAACACGACCATCATTTCTATTGTGTTGGAGGTAAGTGTTGATTTCAGTAGCTGGATCGGCTTAAACCTTCGGTCGCAAATCTTTTCAGTTTGGTTATAGACAGGACACAGCATGGAAGTAAACCGTAAGGTAGTTTTTTAAGGCTTTTAAGGTAGCTTACGCTCGTTTAAGAAGCTTTTTATGTTACGCATTTCGAGGTCCCCGTCGTGTTTACAGTTAGTCTGGTTCACGCCGAAAACAGACACACGCGGCAAGCAAAATAGTCTAATTGTCTTTCGAATGTCGATGATTTGGAACTAGAAATCTTAAAACTCTTATCAAGAGATATGATTTCTGCGCTCAGAGAATCAGTTTTGGGGACATTTTCATTCAAAGCAGGCTGTTTTCTAAACTAAACCGTCGTGGTTTGTTAAGGAAGGTAAGCAATAGCTTTCATGCACGCAAATCGATGTTGGTAGTTTCCGACTGTACTTGAAATATTATTTTCTTGTTATAGCTAGCTTAATTTTGTTGGTTATATTCTACAGAACTTGCGTTATTAGAGAGTATATTTTTCTATCAGAAAGACAAGATGCCAGCTCCCAAATATAGCTACCTTTGACCGATAAATTAAGACAGTTAACTTTGGAACTTGTTGTCTGCCTCCACAATCCTTCGCCGGTTCCACGCGCGGAAGCATGGAGATTTTACACAATAACAATGTGTCAATTCAGTTATTTTTTAATTTA
Organism: Orbicella faveolata; assembly: GCF_042242905.1. NCBI lineage: Eukaryota > Metazoa > Cnidaria > Anthozoa > Scleractinia > Merulinidae > Orbicella > Orbicella faveolata. The sequence goes on from NW_028301553.1 coordinate 31,241,359, forward strand.
AATCTCTGTGTAAAATCCAGTCAGTAGAATTGAAAACTGAGGCTAGACTTGTAATCCCAAAATGGTCGTCTGGTACTGGACATTGAAGCGTAAAGAAATTTAATGAGTGTATTTGTCGAAACCGTGGGCCCTTCTTCTAGTAATTACATGTTTCTGTTGTACAAGTTTCTATAGTAGGCTCTTTACATATGGGTTAGCAATATTTGTGGCTTTTAAATTTCTTCTTCAAAGATAAATGTGGTGTAGGTTCGCTTCTCTCATCAACAAGAAAAGCTACAGACTACCCACTTCAAACATAAGGTTAATGTCTTGTACCTCGATTATTCCTTACAAGAGTACACTAGATTTATTTGTTTCACAATCAACGCTCAAAACTTGGATGAAAATTCCCTTGTTTTTTATGAAGATCAGGCTAGAAAGGCAAGAAACGATTGGAGTATTTTACAATGATTAAGAGAAATTTTGTTTCAAGATGTCTCATTCATGCATTAGACAGTTGAAGGCAATGCAGTTCATTTGCCTAGTTTATCACTCCTAGTTTTGAGACAGTTTTATTAGGGAGTAACGACCGAGTCTAATGAAGCAAATTTGAAATTTCAAATAGTAGATTTCATCGTTTTCTTGCTACCAGGACATAGAGATTATCTGTAAGATGGAGAAGTTGGAACCCAGCTGACTTAATTGTATGCAAGCTTGTATGTTAAACTGTTAAGGTGAACAGAAGTGTGCCCGAATTTTTTTTCTGTACTGTGGGATCCAAATTCAATAGCAGCAAAGAACCTGGACTAAGGATAAGTGAGGATATATTTGAAATTTTTCTTGAATGATTTTAGTGGATTCAAATTCATGGGATGCAATTTGACCGACGAAAGAATCTTTGTGAATTCAGTTCAACCATTGATCTTTCAGATAGCATAACCGGCGGTCTCAGTTGTATAATTTCGCTTTCGACTGTAGATGCCGGATGTGTTTTTTCGCCTTTTTTCCTGGGAATTGAAGAAGATTGCTTGTGTGTGGAAAGCTGTAAGGATATTTTTGGGTAATTTAGGTATCTGCTTTGGCCGACTACAAATGGGTTTATAACTAACAACATAATCTCGAGGTCGTGGAAAGGCAGTCGCTCGTAAATCCGTCTCAACAAATACGAGACATTCATTTCTAGCCATTTAATTTGACGCCCAAGTCGCAAAAACAGAACTTGAGCGTTTTGTCTGTATGGAGAACTCGCGTTTTTGACTTGTCAGTGGAAAGACTATTTCTTTTTTTAAAACAATTGCTATCGAGACGAGACAAGTCTGTTTCGCCCTTTGGTTAAGGTGAAGTTTTATGGTTGCCTTCTTCTATTGCCCGAGAAGAAATTTGGAGAAACAAAGCATATGTAAGCTGATGAGTTCGTTTTTTATAAACGTCTCCTTCTTCAGAAAGTAAAGTTGAACAGTCTGGAACAAATCAGACGAATAACATTCGAAGAAGAAAGAGGGATACTCAGTAATATGTCTGCGAAGCCTCTGACTTTTTAATAGAGCGAAATAACCAGATTATTGGACGCAGAAAACGTCTCTCAGATCTTTACAATCGGAGAGAACTGAGAAACTTTTGACAGCCTTTGGACCTTTCGACGTTTTCTCGAGAAAACAACTCGCCTGTATCGGTTTGAATATTGCAGTGTCTGCAGCGTTTAAAATCAGTTCTCGTAATAAGTTTATTTCTCAAAGATGGGTAATAGTTCGTCAGTCATGTCTGAGAAATTCAGCGTTAACCTTTAGAGGTTTAAGCGGTCTTCTTTTTCTTAATTTTCACAATAACCAGGTAAATTGAGAGAAATGTTCTCATCTTTTGAGCAAGACAGATTACTGCATGGGCCAAATCCATTATCCTCTGGGCAAACCTAAAACATTTATATCGTGAAGATGGAACCATTCTCAAGGCATAGGAGACTAAACATATTCTTCTCTTCATCTGGAATATGTGGTCTGTTTTCTTTTTCTGAAGCACAATACACTCAAGCTTATTTATTTAAGAGCAGAAGTCAGAAACTTCTGAACGGTTTGGTGCGCTCAGACGCACAAAACTACAAGCTTTACCTCCAGTTGTGAAAACGATATGTTAACCAAATGTCTTGGACTAAATTAGAAACAACTTGAGCTGTAATGGAAAAATCTTGAGTGGAAGAGGTCTTGTATTTATCCTTGCTATCCTTGAATTAGCCCAAACATATGAGGTACCTTAATTGATAAATTGTGCTTTTATCTAATTGTGATTAAGCAAAGGTGGGCACCGCTAGACTTCAGAGGTTCTTTCTTGTAAGACGAAACTACAAACACACTTAGGGACAGCTTTAGTTGAACTATAAATGGCTTCACCACTGAATAGATTTCTTTTCTAGCGAGCAAACTTTATAAAAAGAATACAATGTACAAGAAACGCCCATGTAGAGGGCATACCATAATAGTTGTTTGTGTAAAAACAGCTGTGACCTAATATGGACGGAGCTCTCTTAGATGCTTTTCGGGCTTAGCTAAAGGGTAGTGGTGAAGTAGAGTGCTGCGGACTTATTTTGTGTCGCAGACTCTTCCCTGCTATAAAGGTTAGTTTAACGGCTTTTAAATCGATTGTTCGACTAGATGTCTTTCTTTTGATTCATCAGTTTTAAGTGTTTGCACGATATGGTTCTACAAAAGGTTACCTGCAATGTCTGTGGGAAAGTCTGTCAGGGAAACTATGGCTAAACGCGGTCAAAACTTTTTGTATATTTTCTGTTTGTGGATGTGCTTGAATGTCGAGAAACTGTTTCCCAAATCTAAACAACAGTTTAGAAGAAAGTTTCATAATTGATGAAGAGATTGTTGCTGAACCATCGATACCAAATACAGACAACGAAGCTTGTAAAGACTGCAAGAAATGAAAGCTATGTCTTAACTTACTGCAAATCCTTACAGCTGAAATTTTCTATTTCTCAGAGGCTTCAGGTGTTCTGAAACTTCAGAAATCGTGTCAGCATTCTTTCTATATTTCAGTAGTTCGCAGAACTTCTATGAAGAACAAATTGAGACGAAGGCCCTAGTGGTTGTCAGAAGTAATTCCGTTCTGTAGCGTTAACCTCGCCCCTTTGCAAGCGGAGAGCAATTGAAGTTATCATAGACAGGGACACGGTGAATGTTTTTGAAATAGCAAAGTATCTTTCTATATGAAAATTCCCAAAGGTACCGACTTTGAACCTAGAAGTGACTGAGAATTCGCTTTTAACGCCGCATTGGTAAACCGCAAAGAGTTATTTAGCGTCGCGTGCAAGATCGGAATTTATTTCAGCTTACATCTGAAGATAAAACATCATAACGGTATAGTCTGGGGGTAATATCTGATGTGAAACGTAAGGAGGAAAAACCAATCTACCTAGAGTGATTCTTAATTGAAACCTGCAAGCATAAGAATATTGACTTTCTTATAACCTTAATGTAAATATTACAACGGCGGGTAAAAGACATTGTTATTTACTTGTAACGTAAAAAGTTGTTACTGACAGGAGATAGTTACGGGTAGATATTTCGCTGTATTTGATACATTATTTTTCTTATTCGAGCGGAAATAGAGAAAATTTCACGTCTCTTACCTATCAAGCTATTCTATTCCCATTGCAATCAAGTCTACAAAAGGAAGCAAACATTTTGTAGTGTCTTAGGCGGAGCAGCTGCACTTTACGAAGCATGGACGTTCACTTGCATTTTTCTTCGTCCACGAACAAATTAAATCTATTATTTATACGCTAATTTCCTCATAAAAGCCTTAATTGTTTAGTTAAAACGGCCAAGACCCTGGAGTACAATAGTGAGTGAACTTGTCGCAGTTCACATGAACCCGTAGATCCGAACTTGTGGGAATTTTCGCCACAAGTTCGGCTCTACGGTACACGTGTGCTGTACTAAAAGAGAACAGTGCTCCAGCGTGGCCAAACAAAGAATTTTTTGTTTAAATATTAGCTTGCGTTAGTCAACAGGAGTTTCAATGCATTTAGACTGCAACAATAGTAACTTAGAGGGCGCGAAGCTATGTCAACTCATACAACTTTTGCATCTAAGACGCCATTTTACAATTACGTGTGCATGTGGTATATTATAGCGAATTTATTTTTACCGTTTGCTGGTGTAAATCTCGAGCGTGTTTTAAAAGTACAAACCTCATTATAAAAATATTTAGCTACAGCTGTGCTTTTGTGTAAGAATCAAATGAATAATAAAAATGATGTGAAATGTGGAATGACTAGACTATATGAAATCTTTGTATCTTAACATCATGAGGGCTTCACTTCGATTCTGTCACTGTGGGTTCAAGCCCAATTTTTACCAGTCACCCGAAGTTGGACGAGTTTTCCCACTTTTTCTGTTTTGTCTTGTTGCCTAAGCATTCATGGCACATTTGACGCACCGTTAGAATAACTGACTGCCTTTTGCAAGCGTACAAAATGAAGACTGTTTAATCTATTCTCACCGCACGCTACAATCTTTGCACACTATAAACTCAAAAGTTCGCCGGCCCATACCCCCAAATATACAAGGACTATTTTCAATCAATTCGAACTTTATTTCATTCTTTGTTATTAGCTGGAGTACCTAGGTAATTCTATTGTTACAAACACCCCATCGAGGTTTGTGAATTGAAAGTTTAAAGGTGGTGTACTCAACCAAACTCCTTGTCAATCGTCACTGATTGTATCTGGGAAACAAAAGTTAGAATAAAATTAAACTTTTATTTTCTTTCTTTGTGGAGTGGTCTTGGTTTAGTTTGCCCCCTGCCATGCAAATCACACATTTAAGTGTGCCAAAGCGAAGGAAACTAGCATAAATGTCACCTTGTTGTACAATGCAATTCAAATACAAGAAAATTCAGGACCTCTAGGACCAAATAAGTCTTCCTCGAGTTTATCGCATTGGCTTCTTGTCTGTCTAAGCTCCAAGCAAAATGGTAAATGCCAAAAATCAAACTCCAAAAGGAAAACAAAATAATTAAAAGTCTTGAGCTGAGAGAAGCAATTTACAAAGTGTCAAGCAAAAGTAAATACAGAATATAAGCGGGATGAATATTGAATCATGCAATTTCATTTTTTCCCTACTCTTCATGCTAGGACGGCGAAATAAACTTTTCTTTGATCTTTTTGTTTGTCTCTTTCACAGGATATTGTTTTGTCTACGAGCATCTCTATTATCGCCGAGCTAAGCTATTTTGGGGCTCCTATCTGGTCCAAAAATATATAGCGCGCATGATTTAATGAAGACATGTCTGAAACAATCTACGCGCCTCTTGACTAATTGACTGGCGCGCGAAAGGAGACCTGGAGCCTAGTCTTCTTCGTGACTGTTATTTGTTGGGTGGTCACGCAATGGGTCACTTTCCAAGGTAGTTGGTTGCGTTAGTGCAAAGCTAAACTATTCCAGACTCAAAGATTTGGAGTTGAAATGACAAAATTAGATTGGTTCATTGAAAGAACGGTGGCCTTTTCCCTAATTCACTCTTCCATTTTCCCATTTCGTTGGTAAGTTTCTCTGTTCCATAAACCCCTCCCCCTTTCCGCAACGGAAAATCTGCCGCCCTCAGTTCAGAAACGCTAAATTGGAAAACAAAGAGAACTAGGAGCCATGCTCGCGCTAGATTTGATAACAAACAAGCAATTGCTGTTTGTTTTCACTCGGCAGTCAATATTACATGACCACAAACGTCTGAAAAATGTAAATAAAAATGTAGTGGTGTAGCATTGACGATTTTTGACTGATTTAATCTCATTACGTAAGTCCCCACGAGCAAAATCTAATTCGGAAGTTTTATGAACTAATTTACACAACCCAAACCGCCTTAAGGAAAACAAATTTTTAAAAAAATAATAATAAACACTGCTTGCGTGAGATGCTCATTTTCAACTGATATCTTTCCACCCCTGTACGTACTCCATGCATAATAAACAGGATTAAGCCCGGGACTGTAATATACACTTGGCCTGGCTCGTATTCAAAAGCTCTCCCTTAGATCCCTTCTAAGCACTTCCGTAAAACTTCGATCAAAAAGGTGGTCGCTATTACTAACTAAACTCGCTGAATTGAAACCGTGGGCGTCGGTAAATATTGTGAGGCTATTTAAGGAAACTTGAGGTTAAGTCTATGACAACATTGCTGTTGAAGACTTGCCATGAAGTCTGTAAAAGAATATAATTAACCTGAGGGCACGATAACCCAGACATAACATATCTGCTCCGTGCAAATTCCTCAAAATATATATATACATTGAAGATAAAAAGTTTTAAAAAGGCAAAGGCCGTACGATTAAAATTAAGAAATTAATAACAACATTTCGGTCTCAGAGCTTCAGTACGTAACAGCAACCTAAACCGTTCTATTTTTGTCCTCTCTGTGTTTCAAACAATAAAAAACAGGAGTATTACGTAACTTAAGATAAAAACCAACAAACATGATACACAAGATATCCATATTTATTTATATATCCACTTAGCTCTAATGCCCTGTTAGATATTGACTAAAACTTCAGAAATTATCACGGACTGAGGCAATGTCCAAGGAAAGTTCTCCAACTGGGTATTTAGCAGTGTTTTACTTTCCCCCCTTCAAAAACAAAAAACAACAACAAAAACGAAAAAGCATGATCGAGGCAAGTGCCTCGGTTTGCCTCATACTGGCTACGGCCATGGACTTTCACGGAAGGTTGTATCAAAAGTTTTTAATTGGAGTTTCAATTCAAATGCAAAATGGCGTCTAGTCCGTTTGGCAGACGGCGCTGAAGATAAATTGCCTCTTCACATGTTTCCGGTTGAAGCGACATTTTTAAAGTTCCCTAAAAGTACGTGACCGTCGAGATGATATGCTTAAGTTACTGGTAGGTTACTATTCTTGAGGTCTACGTACTAAACTTAGCCACAACTCTTTAAGCGTTTTTTTTTTCTCTATCTATTCTAAGGTTTCAGCAATTTGCAAAGTTTTAGGGCTTCTGATTTACGCCTGCCGAAACAAAAAAGCAAATTTAAAGTCCATCAGGTACCTGAAATACCGACAGTTGTGAAATCACTTTGGTTCGATGAGTGACGCTGACAATGTAGTACCTTGATATTTTTGTGGCACAGGTTAATACCAAATTATCATATACGATTCCCAACTCCGGTCCTTTTTTGCCCCGCGGTCCGAAATTTAGCTTAAATTTGTTAGGTGGCTCAGAAGCGTCGTGAAGCATGAGCAATTTAGCAAAGAAAACGTCACCAAGTTTCGGTGATCTCGATGCTTGCAGGCCCATTACATTACGTAACAATGAAAGTGCTTCGTATGATGAAGCAGACGAGGGAGTAGCAATTCTTTTAGAGGGTGGAGTGGGTAGGTGGGTCAAACACAACCCAATATTAGTCTTTCTTTTAGACAAAGGCTAACAATAAAGTTTACAACATCCATGGCAGAGGTAAGGAGAACAAATCAGAACAGAACAAAAAGCTGGAGGAAGAAGACTCAGAGAACCTCCAGGGATGCACAATTTCAAGGATCACTTAAGAGATAATCAGACTATCAACATCTCCCTGTCTGATCACCATGTTAAAAATCCTCACGAACCACCCATCCCATCCCTTCAATTCTCATAGTCACCTCAGTTGAACCCTCTGCGACTGAAACACTTGGGCTAGTAAAAAGAAATTAAAAAACATTAGACATGAAACAATGCAGAACGATAGAAAGCTAGAGGTTAAAAGACTTGCGTTGAACTAAGCAGTCAACAGGCAAGGCGTTAGCCAGAAAGGGCAACTAAAGCAATAAGTCTGCGTTTATTTTTAGATGGGGTCAGCGAAAAATTATACTTAGGTAATATCTGTAATCTTGAATTCCCGGGGCAGGGGGGGGGGGGGCACTGCCATATATGAGCTATATAGGTATGTGCCGCTGTGAAGGGCATGGTTTTCAAGCAGTTTACTCTAGGATAGGGTATATAAATCAGAGCGTTTGGGTCTAGAAAAGGGTATCATTTTTCACAAAACTGACTAGTTGGTTGAAGATTTTATTTAGACTAAGGAAACCAGGAATTTCCACTCAAAAATATAAAAAAAATCAAATCGGCAAGTTTAAATTTACGCAAATCAGCCTCAACAGTGTCGATAGATGGGGGGACTTGGGGAGTTTACTCTAGTATAGGGTAGCAAAATTCAGCTATCTAGCTCTGGTATAGGCTAAGGGTTCCAGAGTCCCAGCGGTACATCCCCACCCAGAAATTCCCAAAGCACCCCCCGGGCTTGAAAGCTACTCTGCATAGCGAGGCTACTGTAAGAGGAAGGTTGAACACAGTAAATAGGGGACTTAGATTAACCGCTCGGAGGCAGCGTGGCCGAGTGGTTAGAGCGCCCGATTTGAAATCCGTAGGTCTCAGGTTCAAATCTCGTTCTGACCGATAGCTACTGTTGTTCTCGGTAGCCCCGAGTTCGACTCCTCGGCTGGGCTTGTAAATAGCCAACTGGTCTGCCTCCCGCCAGTTGGGATTCTTAACCTAGTTATGTTTATTTGAATATTTAAATATCATTGTTTATTTACATTGGTCCTAAAAAGCCCCGATGGGGAGTGGCCAATTAATTAAGTATACATTTTTAATTGCGTATACATGATTAGCCTGTGTGACAGGCGACCTGCACCACAGGTATCGAGGATTTGGTGACACGTTTGGATGCACCGACCACTGGCTAGTTATGAGTTGATTAAATTCTGTAGAACAAAAGTGGCAATGGGCCATATACCCTATGAGACTTGCGCGCAGGGAATCATGGTTTTTGTCTGCATCACGCGCAGGACATCTTCAAGACATTGCATGCAGCTACCATGACTCCCTGTGCGCGCATTTCATAGAAGGAATGGGGTATTCAAAAAAAATAGAACTGAAGTCGCTTGTTACCCTGAAACCATGTTTCGAAGAGAAAGAAAAGAGAAACATGTTTCGAAGAGACACATGCAACTTCTGAACACAAAGAACTTAAGTGGACCCTAAGTATAAGTTAACCCTAAGTCATTGTTGTTAATTCTAGTCTCTTTAGTTCTCTTGTTACCTTCAGTTGTATTTAGTTGCACCTAGTTGTATATTAATAACTCGTCCAAACATGACCCGTCTAGATTAGCTCAGCTATCCGCGGGCATGTTATAATCGTAATTTTAATTTGATAACAAATAAAATATATGTATGTATGTATGTATGGAAATAGCATTTTTTAAAAACGTCCCAAAGCGACCTTCTATGAACCCTCTATTAGAAAAAAACATCTTCGTGGGGAACTGGGAATGGTTTGGAGTACTCTCGATGGAACCCGCTATTGTGATTGGATGATAAAATTCAGAAGTTTTTAAATTTATCAGTGCCTCAGTACAGTATCATTTTGACAACGAAGACTTCTCCGGCCTCTCATCGACGCTTGAATGCCGTGAGGGATTGCTAAAATGGGATTTAAGAGCTCAGCGCTGGACAGGAAAAACGTGAGGAGCCCGAAAAGAACGTGCGCGGACATCATCTGCGCCTACCTCGCTCTCGTCCCCAGTCCCCGATGCCAATCTCGTCCCCAGCGTATGCTTTTCTTTTGGTCAGCAGCAAGATCGTGGTCTCTGGCCAGTCCCAATTTTACAGTCCGTGATTCACGGATTTCTGGCCGTTTCAGCTCAATGCTTATAATTAGCACCTCTGCGCATGTTCAAAACTTGGGGCTGGCCAGTCCCCCAAAAAAACGGTCTCTGTGGACGAGACTGCGTATAACAGTTACTAGCTTATGTGTACACGCACAGAAACGAACGCGCGTCCTGGGCCTGGGGAGACTCTACAAAGTTTTATGCGGGGAGGCTCCGCCAGGAGGTCCAACCCCTTACCCTTTACTATACCATTTTGACAGAAAAGCCAACGTATCCCTTTCGTATACCTTTTATGGTAGAAAGGTGCCCCTTTCACGTACGTATTTGAGAACAGTGCATCCCTTTTCTAAACCCTTGAAATGAATTTAACGAGGTGGTGCTTAATAAATTAGACGATACCGCCATAAGATGAGTCTGTTCGAAATATTTTAAGGTCATTCCGCTGAAATAGAACCTGCACTGAGATTTTTGTGAAACTTTGCCTATCGATTGTTTATATTATAGGAACTTAAATTTTGAAATAAAAATGAGGGGTCTCCATGTTCGTTTAGGAGCAAAAGCACCTTGTTTATACACATAAAAATCCTTATAATAACACCATGATTGTAGTTACGATTGCTTGCTAAATTCACGTTTCCGACGATTGCTTTTTGTTCGACACTGAGAATTGGTCCATATTTATTTTTCACAGAGAAATTTATTACTCAATTCAAAACAACACAAAAAAATTATAGATCACCATACTAGTTTGCGAGAAAAGGACGATTTACCTCTATGGCGAGGTCCAGCTGTAAAGAAAAAGCCGCCATTTTTGAATGCGCGCGCGCTAATCGCGCGTGAAATTATGCGCAGTAGGGATGCGCAGTGCAATACTGGGGAATGACCTTAAGTTAAGTCCCTTTTATATTGCCGGTTTTCATGTGACGTCATCAATTTCCAAAATAAGAAATTACCAATCCTTGTGAAGTTTTAGTTTCATCAGATGTAAGACCCTCTAATAACTTAACGTTTTGCAACGTTTAAGCCCGACAGGGTTCCTCGTTATGTAATGGAGCACGTCGGAATTTCCAAGTTTATGCGTTGCGAGACATTAAAATGGCGGCTCGATAAGGCTGTCGAGTAAGTCAAAAGATGAGTTATTGCTCAAGTTTTTACTAAACAGTTCTTGCTCTAGACAAAATATTAATTTCAATGTATCGGAGCTCTAGAGTAATAACGTTTCATTTCAATGGCAAAACTCAATGACAGATGTTTCTGTTACTTTACGGCCGCCATGTTTGTGTCCCTCCGAGGGGCACAGACATGGCGACACCATACAAAGCTTTATAAATTTCAGTGAAACACTTTTCCGAAACGCGCGGATGGAAAACCGTACAGACTTTAAACTTAGCGAGGTTATTCATATATCAATCATCTTTCATATCTCAGCTTCTTGACTTATTTTATTGAATAGTTACGATTTTTACTTTTGATGGCGTGACACTGCCAACCAGCCATACCTAAATGACCTACCCTTTCATATGCCCCACCTTGTGCAATCCCTACCCTTTTATATACGTGAAGCACGAAAAAGGTACCCTTTTCGGGCGGAGCATCCTCATATAGGACATTACAGGGAGTACCCCCACCCCACCCCACCCCACCCCCACTTCCCGGGCTCCTGAAACGCGAGTGAGCATTTAACAACGAAACAACGAGCCCGCACTTCACACTCCATGCCAAAAGATTTTAGGGACAACAATTTTCGTAAAATCGCCTTTAATCGCTCGACCAAAGCACGCTCCAGTATAAAGCATTTATATTTTGTAGTAATTGCTAGTTGCCATTTCAGAGAATGAAACAAAGCAAGTTCCGACTGAGAACGCGCATCGGTCCAAGCTTGAAACAGCTTCTTTTTGTAGCAGATTACCAAAATTGTATTATTTTTTTTCATTACAGGTTTAACAATAGTTATAATTGTCATCATTATTTGAGGGATATCGCTCTCTAGCATTGAGATTTCTTAAAAGTGTTCAACTGGCCACTCGATGCTTTAAGCGAGTTACCAAACGTTTCCGAAAAAAAAAGGCGCATTTCGTCGGAATGCATTCGTATCCCGATAATAAATCTAAATGCTAGAGAACGGTATCCCCAAGCAAGGAAAACACAAGTGTAAAAAAAACCAACAAAAAAAAACCCACCAAAACCACACCATAAACACTCTCTATAGTGTATAAAAAGAGGTTAATATAATGTAAATAAAAATGTTAATAGATATAAAAAAAAACCCTCTTGCTTTTCAAATACTTTCCTTGCTTCGTAAGCAAATCTAAATGGAAACTTTGGAAATTTTCGACACATTTTCTCCACTTCCGTTAACCAACGAGACTCTAAGACAACATCACACCACCCCCAAACACACGAAAAAAACCTGTCTGTCTCTGAGCAATAGAACTAAAAAAGGCCACTTAAATGTTTTCGTGTGTCGGTAATTTCCAAGTATTCCAACTGCGCTTTAGTTAGCGAAAGACGTTCCTAGACTAACTCCGTGCGACCTCCCAAGCGTTTTTTGTAAATAAATAAATAAAGCCAGAAAAAAGTATATCTTAGTCAAGCTGAAAAAAGGGTGAACGAGCGTTGAATGGGATTACAAAACACGCATCTTCACACGCGCGAAACCTCGCGTCCGAGCTGGTATTCGCTGTTCGTCTCGAGAGTATCCTCAGATAACTAGTATGTTGACGAAATTCAGTGGAATAACTGGACTTGAGAACCAATCAAAAACCTGTTTTGATATGGGCCAATCACTAGTCAGCATAGAAAACCAGTCACGATCAGAGTTTACTGCAATGAGTCTTAGAAAAATGTCGCATCTTAGCAAAACATGAATGCGCTTACAAAATTAGTTCAGTAGAAAACGGTAGAAAAACTGTACGTTATTTTCCTTTGCTTTTAAAGAAATAAAAAGAAGAAAAAAAAAAAAGCAGTGCAAATAAAAACTGACGGTAATCCCATTCAACCGTTTACTTCAGTTCTGTTTAATAAACTCCACCCGAAACTCTGTTACTGCGCGACATTGGCTGTCACAAATCTCCCGCGATAACAAACTTGCCAGGTGACCTACAGTTGCGTTCTCGTACTCGTTTGCAACATCTACAAATAGCTCTCAATGGAGCGGTTTTCATTTGAGTGTCGAAAAATAATTGGTTTTGCATCAACTACGCTACACGATTGGTCTAAAACACTCGCGCCACTTTTTCATCCAAACAGAAGTAAAACCAAAACCAATTGTAGCTCACTCGCACTCGCGCTTTGTGTCAGCTACATGCCATTACTTGGAGTTCTGATTGGTTCACTGGATTGTCTACGTCCTTTGTGATTGGCTAAAGTGATAACTTTGGTTTTAGTCTTACGACACTCGGTTGAAAACCACTCTAGAGGAGTTCTTAAACTATTTAAACTGAAACGAGTACGAAAAGGCGTCCGTATTTAAGGCAATGGCGATGGCATTTTCAAATTCTACAGTTCAGGATTGCTTACTCGCAGGCTTTATCCGAGGCGTTGATTGGTTGTTTTCAAAACAAGCAGTCAATCAACAGCTGATTTACACTACTGCGCATTTCCTTAAATTTTAAGGAGCCCAGATCACGCTGTCTCTCTCGCGGCTGTTATTTGAGTCGTCACGCAACGCTTAACCCAAGTAACGGAAATACTTTGGTCACACTATCAAAATAAAACCTGCAATATGAAATTTGCAGACTGCAGACTACAGACTACAGACTACAATTAAACCTAAATAGCACTTTGGTTGGCCTGAATATCACTCAGATTAGCTCAAATAGCGCTCAGGTTAACCTGTTTAATGTAATAGCTCTTAGTTTTGGAAATGGGAATAAAATATTAGTAAAGAAGTCCGCAGTCTGCAGCCTACAAACGTCATTCAACGAAAATTATGATTTGAAGGGACAGAAAAACAAAAAGAAATACTTTCAAATTGACTTAGAGGAATAAGGATAGCAAAGTACAACTTTCACTTTTGTTGCAAGACAAAACCTTAGCCTTGGCCTATGTGCTCAGAAATTGTATTTCTTTATCACGAAATTGGCATGTCATGGACGAAGAGAGCGAAAATTTGCTAAGTGGCGCGAATCAGCCGTGTAAAGGTAACTTCCTCCCCTGTGTTGCATGCGAACAATAGTATACTGAAAGCATTATTCGTTAAACATCTGCAGTAGTAAACTCCAGAGCGATAACTTAAGTTCTACAAACAAAACAGAAATTTCGCAATATATATATGTAAGATAAAAAGGAAATTAAACCATTGTATATACATCCACCATAAAATCACTCTATAACCTTCTCAATTATCTTACAACTATACACACCAGTCGGTTAACTCAATAAATAATAAAATTATTCTACTTTCTACTCCCAGTCTTAAAACACGTGGCGGACGCCATGTTGAACTTTCCGAAAAACTCTCGACGGCGTCGCTCGGAACAAATCGTCGGATCTGAGCTCCACTATTCAATATGGCGGCCAAAAACGAAGTCAATATGACGAATAATTTGTTTAAATACCACGAGTGGAACATAAACGAAACTAGCGGATATCCTAATTGGTCTACCCTCTGAGGAGACTCTAAGAAACTCATATGTACACCACTTTACGATCTAAAACGACCAGGAACACTCGAGAAAAGGTGACTGACATTTCACTTGTATCAAAAAGCCAGCAATCTTCGTTTTGATCCACTAAAGAACAACATTTTAAATTGCGAAAACACCAGTATCAGCAACTCGTTCTCTGAATATCATTTGGTCTGAACCTTCAAAACTAACCGAACTGATCGAAAATCGGCACCTTAGTCGAGCGGCCCGTTTTAAGCCGTTTAATCGCATTACTACACCTATAAGTTACTGAGATAATGTTTGAATGAATTCCCTCAATGCGGGAACCGTAACAGTGAGACGTTAACATCAGGGCCTGACTGGACAGAAGCGAAGTAAATAACCCACTCCGATAAAATGAATTTCACTTGTAGCGAGCAACATCTTTGTCCATCAAACCAAACTTTGTGCACACTTTAAGACAATCTTAACAGTCTTGTTACAAAACCAGAACGAGTTTATTGCGTTGTAGTGTATTCTTACTCCGAAACAGCAAACCGTGTCAACTCGAACACATTTTGAGTAGACAAGTATGAGTATTTTATACCATAGACTAAACTCGAGTCTTGGTTCAATTGAGACCAAATTTTGAAGTCTGTCTATTGGCTTTCTTAACAATTCAGCCAATCAGTGTGCTTATGACGACGTGCAATTTTGACATGCAATGGAAAGACACCATGCGATTTACTGATAAGGCCGGATTCATATGACCACTACGGTCGCTGCAAAAAAGGTCAGCGATTGTAGCAAGAATATGGAAAACAGCCTTACAGCATAAAACTATTTACTGACAATGCAGTCCAAGGAAAATTGATTTCTGCTCAGAAAATAGATCTAGTCTTAGACTTGTTTCGGAGAACTTTTTTTACGATCAAACTGTATTATGAATATTATCATTTCCGTTATTAGTTCTCTCAGACAGCCTTCAAAATTTACTTCAAGCGTAAACGTGGCTAATGGTGTAGCCTCTCAGCTTCTAGAATTGTCCAAATAGTGCTTCAAACTTTCCTTAGCGAATTTTACGGCGGAAAAAAATGATCGATGAACAAATTTTTCAGACATTGACTTGAAGTAAATTAGACATCTCGAACGTGGAATTAAGATCTGGTCATGTTCGCATCAGATACGTTTAAGGAAACTTTGCAACACTATTCGAAACATAAATGATTATATTTTGATACGTTAATCGCACCTCACTTGCTATTGGCCCCAGTTTTGTGCATGATCTTTTGTCGGACCTCTCTAATCTTGAGTTGCAGCGCTGGTTTGGTAGGGAACAAATCTGAATGTCGCTGCTGAAACACAGACGTGACGCCATCGGAAGGAAAGTACCCATGTTCCTGGAAGAGCTGAAGGACCACACTGCGTCGCTGATCCACTGGCTTTTTGTGGGAGGAGAGGGTGGGACTGCTTGGTTCTGCCTTGTCTTCCTTGTCCGCCTCCTTCAGACCACCACCTTGCTCAAGGGCGGCAACCTCTGCGAGAGCTTCCAGACTTGGCATGTTGCTGGTTCTGTGACCAGCTCCTTGGCCTCCTTCTCCTAATCCATTGGCACAAGACGGTCTTTCTGACGCAGAAGTGGCTGTTGGCACACCGTCGTCTTCAGCGTTTGGCGTGTTTCCTGTTACAACAGCGCGTCTGTTGGTAGCTGCTTTAACATCGCGGCCTGGACGATGGTAAGGTGTGTATTCGGGTAGCTCTGCAAACTGCCTCTCGAAGTTTACTTCCGATAGAACTCTGTGGAAAACAACGATGTTTTAGATGTTTTTAAATGTTTTGAAGTGTCAAATGTAAACTTAGTTATTGTCGGCAATTAAAAAACCATCTTCACTATGTGAGAGATAGCTAACTTCCTAAGACGAATAAGTCACTTTTCTGATGTAAAAAAATACTCTCTCAAATTGACAGAAACCTGAAAACAAAAGTTTTTAAAAACCATCACCAGGCAATGAGGAAGATAACGACAGATTACACAAGACAGACTTCAAAAATACCAATTTTTCATGATACACGGTACACCATCTGTGTGATCCATTGTTTTCAATTAATAAACAGTTACACTGTAACAAAACTGTGAATTAAAGGAAACAGGTGTTTCACGCAGCCCAGCAGTTTCTTTAGAAACTAATAAGGGAAAAGGAATCGGTTGGTTGCGTTTTTCCAGACTTTGCTCATCACGGTATTCAAGATGGAAGCTAATGAGAGCCTATAGAGTGTCTGCTAACACTGAGGCAAGATATAATGCAAGAGAACGTTCATTAAAAGAGGTTAACTTACTCCTCCATTCCATCAGCAATAAACCTCTTCAGGATGGTTTTTGAATTAACGTGAGACTTTGAGTCACCGGACAGACCTTTACAGTCGCCACCATCTCCTACTAGTTGGGATGCCTGTGTATCAACAGGGCATGGAAGATTCTTCTCAAAAATGGCTTGCTGTGGCTTACTGGGCTGCCTGTGACTGTTTGTTGTGACTGTGTGGCTTGCTTCTCTAGAAGATGAACAGCTTGTGGAGGGTGTCGCCACCTTCTCAGTTCGGGGATATGGCCCCGGGAAAAAGTTCCCTCCTTTAGGCGACAGTTGGTTAGTGTCGGGCGTGGCCAGTCTTGGTGACCGTGGGGCTGGTCTTACTGCTACACCAGTGTTAACACCATGAGCCGTTCTTGGGGAGGGAACTTGCCTTGGCCTTGGTGGGCTTTGTAAAAGCGGCGACACGACCCCGTGATTTCCATTTAACACAACAGGATTTACACTATAATACCCTACCCCTCCATGGGACGGAAATGCTTGTTTTGTATCCACCATCATATTTCGTTTTCCAGCCGTTTGAACAGCACCTGAGAGGGGCGCGGGCTTCTTTGCCAGTAGAACCCTTGCGGATGTCTTCTCCCCACTGTGCAAACCACTGGTAGAAGTGGCCACCAATGGAGGTGACAGCAAGGGAGCTATGGGTTTCAGCTGCAGTCCCTTGGCTCCCGGTGAATGAACGGGGGTGCTTTTGATAGGTTGGTGAAACGGAGGAGCTGTGTGGGTAGCTACTGACACTGTCAGAGGAGCCAAAGAACTGGACGCTGGAGCCCCTGGCCAAGTCACGTGACTGGACATAGTAGCGGCTGATGGCACTTGAAAACCTGTTAGAGGCCTGCTTGTCAAGTTTCCAGAATTTGCGAGGCTGGTATCCTTTTGGCCAGGAAATGGTACTATTGAAACGGGGGCACTGGTACCCAATGGCAGTCCACCTTGACTGTTGCCTTTGAAAGAAGTAACAGGAGATTTCGCTTGTACTCCAAGAGCTGCATTGTTTGCCAAGTTGTTTGTTGAAGGCATGTGCGCATTTGAAGAAAATTTCGTGAAGTGACTGGGAAACAGTGCCGGTTGAGAAAACGATGAATGGGACACATCAGATGAGCTCACAACAGCTTTAGAAGGACTCTCACAGATAGATGAGTTAAGCTTGGAACTTCCATTACCGCTGGAAGGCTGGCTTGGTCTGAATACTGACCCTGTTGGCTGAAAGTGCCCACTCACAGTGAGCCCTGGCGAGTGGCTCTTACCCATTGGTTGCTTGGGGCGTACAAAGTGGCCACTCAAAGATGACGAGCTTTCATTTTTATCTGTACTTTTGATTGAATGAGGCAGCCCTTTCGGTGCCCTGAAACCAAAGTCAACCATTTTGGAAGGTGGTTTCGAGGAAATGCTAATGTCAGATGATTTGATCATTTGTTCATACATGTTTGGAGTCACTGCTCTCTTGACAGGAAATTCAATAGGTGAGTACCTGATCTTGCCAATGTCCGGGGTCTGGCTTCGTCTCGCAGTGAAATGCACAGGGGAAAACCTCTGCTGAGGAAACACCCTGTTAGTCAGCTCTTCATCATCGGAGTCATCAGACTCCTTGTCATTCACGTCAATGTTTTCATTGCACATCAGTTCTTCCGAGCCAATGTCATCATCTTCTGATTCGCTCATTGTATCGGTGGTCCCTTGTTCAAATGAGATGTGTCTGTCCTCGGACACTGGTGGTCTGGCAGATGGCACAGTGGTTTCATCTAGTTCGGAACACATCTGAAATTAAGATGACACAGACATTTCAGATGAAAACTTTCCTACTGATAATAGCCGTGTTTATTTTTATCCTTGCCCTCGTCCCAAGTTTACCCCTAAAAATTCCATACTAACTGTTGACACAGCCTTTCAGAGGCTGGCTCAACTACAGACAAATGTTTTGCTATTGATACCCCAAAAAACATTCAACTTGCTAATTTCCCATATGCCTGTCATGTATTGAGTCCAATAATGATATATACTCTTTGTCTATCTATTTCTCAAAACCTAAAATAATAACAATACATGGTTGCCACAGATATCCCTTTTCAAACTTCCCCGACTTTTCCCTGATCAAGGCCAAAGAAATGCAAAATGTCAGGTCTGGTGGCGGCTTCTTCTTCCACTTGTTCATTATAAGTCATTGTGATAATTTTCAACAAATTTTCGTTCTCCCTTTACGAAAAATATCATTGAGATCAGTGACCCCAATTCTTTCTTCCAGCCTTCAATGGTATTAAATCAGCCATATTAAATTAATTCCATTTTCCTCGACTTTTCTTCAAAATATCAATTTCCCCTGACTCAAAATAAAATTCCCTGACTTTTCAGCTCTCTACATGCAGACTGAATTGGAATTTCATTTTTTAGGAGGGAGAAAAGCTGCAGCAAACTGATGAGCAAAGAACAAAAGAGCAACAAACTAAGATTCCTAGATGGAAGAATTGAGCCTAACCACATTGGCAAGAAGGTAAATTGATGCTAGTAAGAGCAACTACACCACCTCTTCACACAAGCGAAGCAGTTCCCATTACCTGTGCCAGCTCAAAGAGTGAGTGCTGTGTTGGGGGAGGAGGCTGGGGTGTGTACGGCCGATGCACAGCTTCCTTCAGGGAAGGTTCCTGTTGATTTGCTGGAGTGCTCTGTGAGCGCTTACATCTCAGTCTAGGCTTAGCATCTGAGGGTTCTTCACAATCGTTGTCAAAAACACCCTGAAAAAAAAAAAGCCCTGATATCAACATACAATGTACACAAACAACTACCCTCCAAACATTCTTTTCTGAGGATCAGTGATATGATGTGCTCTACACTTTCAGTTGCAACTCCAACAGTTTTTTTTAATCCAAATGATTTTTTTAGCCAACTATCCTGGTTGAGCTGAACTACCATGTTTGTCTCTACCCCTTCTCCTTCCATAAAGACTTTAATGCTCTGAATATTAATGGGGCAAAGCAAACACTTCTTTGCCATCAAAGGTTTGTTGAAAAATTTTGAACCCATAGGAAAGTGTTTCAACAGCTTTTTTGAGGCACCCCAAACTTTATAAACTTTATGCGGAAACTTTGAAAAAAGTTTTCTCAAATGAGAAAAAATGGCTTCAAGAAAGATCTTCTGGCACTTCCTCCACGCAAAGTTTTTCAAGTTTATATTATATGGTTTTTCTCGTTTAATTTGCACTTGTGAGTTTCAAAAAGCTGAAATTACACCCTCTGAAGTGGCTCGTGCAATGTCAGCTTTATGAAAAACTAACTTGTGCAAATTAAATCCAAACTGAACTCAAAACAGTATGATTGCCGATACTAATATATACACTTAATTTGACAACAGGTAAATAAAGCTGTGAATCACCTGTCATGTTAATAATAATAATAGTAATACTTTATTTATATAGTGCTATTTCGATCACTATCCAATAGCGCTTTACGATGAGTTTAAAAATATCTCACCAATAAAACCACAAAATCGTAATGGTGAAGCACATGACATGTGACCAACTCAATTATGTAACAGATACATGTGTTAGTTCCTGTGAATGATTGTGGCAGTGAACACTTACTGATTATTTTATATTTTCTAGAACAAACACACTTTTTCTTACTTCATGCTCTTCACTTCCCATCACTATATCACTTTGATATTCGCTACCATCTCCTCCTGATGTCAAAACAGAGAAAAAAGTATGTTAATTTACGCTGCGCATGCGCTCACACATCACATCTGTTCCATGTGCTTGCCTTTGATTGCAGTTGGCATTTACTAAACCTTAGAGTAAACACAATGTTTCCTTTTTATTGGCGTGTTGGCAGCTGTCAACTCACACCTTGAATTCCCTAAAACAAGTGTGGACTAAAGGATCCTACGACATCAACTCCATAACAAGGGTACAAAGCCGTAATTTCAGGTGAGCAAATTGAGAACTTTCTAACACGGATGCCTCATCTTGAGAACCCAAATAGTGGCAATTAACAAAGAAGTTGATCTATGTCCTTTCACTCGACAAGAACTTTGTTCCCTTCCATCTAGACAATCAATACCCTGAAATTCAGAGCTACTATTAGAGTAAGGACATGCTCAAGCCATGATAACTTTCAAAACACTTTTTTGTACGTTTTTTTATGTCTTTTACTTTAAGAACAACTAATAAATTGTTGCGAGATAAGGGCCAAAAACCTCCCTTCTATGGGGAAGGTAGGTTTCTACCAAAAATGTGAAGTATGTGGAGAATACTAGGCAGCGCGTAGCTTTTCAGAGCCTCAAACAAAAAAATGATGCTAGCAAAGCTACAATGTAGCTGAGGGCAAACTGGCTGTAATTCATGTCAAAACTTATTGAGAAATTCATTTAAAAATTTCAAAGTTAATAAGTTAGAGTACTTTTCAAAGACTCTGGCCCAGTTCAGACCACCGCCACACTGGGAGACATTTTTGAAGCTTGCATTAGATAGACACATACCCATGGAATCACTGGACTCTGTTCTGTCTGAAACTTTCCTTGGTGACTTTTTCCTGTCTTTAGTACACCACTTCCAGTGTGGGTATGCCCTGAAATGAGCTTCTTTGACCTGAAGAGTGGGAATCAAATCAAATGGAGCAGTCGATCCAGTGCAACAAGCCATCACATACAGACACACCCACTAAAAACAGGCAGCTCCAGTTATTAGAGAGTCAAAAATAGAATGGGATGCATTAGTTAATACTAGACAGACACACATGATGAAACTCTACACTACTGGTCCACTTTGATCCATTTATGTTGTGAAAAAAAAAAAAAGCAAAAAAACTGACTGAGCACACGTCTTCTGTGATCAAACTCGCACTTGTCTAATGCATGGGCCAGCATTTAGAAAGATTAGCACTTGACAAGAATTAGTGTCCAAGGGATGGAAATAATCACTGATCAAATTTGACAGCCCAAACATTCATTGAATTACAAAAAAGGATGAGGATGGGGCCCTGTTTCCCATTATTTCCTTCGTTGAGTGCAAACTAGACTCTCAAGGAGGCTTGCTCAACTAAGCTATGTGCAACAACCAACAACCATCTTTCCTCTAAAAACATGTTTGGCCAATCCTTGTAGCATAAGAATAGACCTTTCCCAAATTTCAACAAACAATGGTGCTGAGTTGAGGTCAGGGTGGACAAAAATACAGAAAATGTCCACCCCAACCTTGTTCTGGTGCTATTGTTTGTATGCACGAAAGTGGAATGTAGGAAAGGTCTCTGAACCAGAGTAGTTTAAGAACCAACCTGGGCTGCAAGGTCAATGTATTTTTGTTTGTCTTTGGCTCCAAGGTTATACCACCATTCACCAAGTATCTTGCTCACCGTCCTGTTATCTTGGTGAGGATGCTTCTGATGGACTAGAGCCCTGTGCCGCTTACTAAAGATCATGAACGCATTCATTGGGCGACGAATGTGTTCTTTTTCTTGTCTTGATGGATAACTGGATGCCTACAATAAATAAAAAAGGCCCAATGGGCATGAAGATGTGAAAGATAATGTTCCACCAGGAGGAGGAACTTCTTTTAATTATAATAATGTTAATTAACAACTGTTTTGCGAAGTGGAGGTTGGGTGCCCGAGGTATCCAGGAGCTTCCACTATTGGCTGCCAGCTCCTAGATGGAGACCCCTCTCATGGCTAGCAAATCCTGGCAACCCAGCCATGAGCCCCCATGCAGAAGGGAGAAAGCGGGCACCTGTCACATTGATAAAACAGTGGAAAGAAAAGGGAGAGACAGGGGATGGGAAACAACCTATGAGCAGGGTCCCTGCACTTGAGACTCGAATGCTTGAGGAAAGCGCTGCCAATGTAAAACTACTTGAGCGCCTTGAGGCCCAATAGCACAGTGGAATCCTGGCGCACGCACAGATCTATATTGTCGTAATTATGATTGACAGCAGTGAAAAGCATTAGCGGACATCTAGGTAGGGTAGGATGAGGGACTGAGAGGGGTGGGAGGTGTGCACGTCATTCTAAAAAGTTTAACCTGGGTTGAAATCATTCTGACATATATTTCAAACCACAACATATACAATGAAGATGTGTTGTAGAGTATGGTAAGGAAAGCACAACTTAAAGGGAAAATGATTTCAATTTAATTTGTGATGCCATTCGATTTACAGTGCAACTACTCTAACCAAGGCTGCCCAACAAAATTTCCACAAATTTGACAAATAAAAATCATGGAGGTTAACAATAGTTTTCCAGCAAATTATCCATGTTATCAAGCTGTACATTACAAAGGCAACAGATTTGTGGTCGTTTTGACTAGAAACTATTTTAAAACTTTTAAAGTGCCAGTGGTCAACTTGCAAAGAATTTGCTTATTTGCATATTATATCATGTACACATCTCTTCTCTTAAGAATACTATATGCTCTCAATATCTATGGAAACCTTAAAATAACTGGAGACTGACTAGAAAACATTCTGATAACCTCAAATATCTACACTATTTTTCTGTCCATCCATTTATATATAATTTTTTTTTTAAATTGTAAATGTATGCATAAATAGAGTTTGTTGTTTGTTGTTGCTGTTAAGTGGTCAGAGTAGTCACACTGTAAATAATTTTAGCCCCACACATTCAAACACCATGTAATTAGTAAATTGACTGCTCACACAAAAATTGCTATATTACATATTCAAGATATGCTTACCTGCACCTTGGCAGCAGGCTTTCCCTCGTCTTGACTGCTGAATGATAATGACCGTGTTCTTTTCCTAGTGTTTGGTCCACTATTTCCTTGCAACCTGCTTTCAAGCCTCCTTTCTCCTGCATTACCATGATTTGCACTGTCACTAGCACTTTCCATTCTGTTCTGCTCACAATCAGCATTTTCCTGTCCCTCTTGTGATGTAACAACATTACAAGTGTTCTGCTGCGACAAACTGTTTGCGGCTACATTAAACAGTTGTGGAACCAAACACTGCCAAGGATAGACAGAAATCTGAATGGTGTTGACCAGCACTGGAGGTAGTTGTACTTCAGGAATTAATTCAGTTGAATTGCCATCTTGCTGGTCTCTTTGGCTGGCTTTGCCTGAGTTGTGGTTATCCTTTAGCAGTTGCTCTTTTGACTCAGTGTCTTCCTCAGCAGTTTCAGAATTCGACGTAGACTGCTTAACATTGTCCTCTTCACTATCACCAGTTCTTTCCTGATCAGGATAACTTTTCTTGTTAGTATCTTGTGAAAATGGTACAAATGTACTGTTTGAAGTCAAAGGAAGCGACTGGGCAGGTATGGGAGAGTACATAACCCTGCCTGCCTTGTCTCTGGGTGGGGTTATTGCTGATGGCGCAGGTAGTGACACAGGACAAAATGTTCTCTTCCCAGATATTGCAGGTGGAGTGCATGGAATGGGTGAAAATGACCGGGAGGAACCAGCCGGAGGCGAAATAGGAGAGAAAGTTCTTTTGGTTGGAGTGATAGGTGAAAGCAGAGGTAATGGTGACATTAAAGATGAAGTGTTACTCGCACGGCTTCCAGACTCGTCACGACAGAGAATTCCAGAATCAGGACTCACTGCATTTGATAATGACAATCCATTTGGGAAGAAAGGTGAGAGCAGCTCTGCACTTGATGACCTTCCAGAACGGGGTGTGGCGGAGGCCCAGGTCCTCACCGGTGTAACTGACCGATGCTGACCTGGGGTGGTACTGCGATTACTGTAACAGTTGCTGTAGGGTGAAGGAGATTGACACTGGCCAGGTCCAGGTGAAATTGGCAAAGGTGTGGCAGGGTTAGAAAATGGTGTGGCACATCTTGAATTGCTCAGTGAGACGAGTGAAAACGCAGCCTCTGCTTCTTTATCATTTAAGTCCTTGTGGTTAGCAGTTCCTTTACTCGACACCTCTCCTTCTACACTTCCTTCACTTTCGTTGCCAGATTCCCAGGTAAGTTCTTTACCATGTAATTTGCCTTTTTTCTGTCCAGGAATTCCGATGCCTTTCGTCAGGGACTTGCCCTTTAATGACAGGTGACGAGAACAATAGCCTCGCCGCTGGCTCTCCTTGTTACACCCCTCTCTCGAACAAAGCCGTCTCCATTGTTTGCCGTTAAATTTCTTCCGCACTCCGTTCTCCATTTGTACAATATCACCTTTCTTATATTTCTGTTGTGTGGGAGTGGGCGTCCTTGAAACTATGTTCTCTCCTCGGTTTCGGCTGGCAGGTCGTTTTGGAGT
Organism: Orbicella faveolata; assembly: GCF_042242905.1. Classification (NCBI taxonomy): domain Eukaryota; kingdom Metazoa; phylum Cnidaria; class Anthozoa; order Scleractinia; family Merulinidae; genus Orbicella; species Orbicella faveolata. Next base: position 31,266,154 of record NW_028301553.1, read on the forward strand.
CTTTTGCTGATTATTAACTTTCCCATATCCATTTGCTCCTTCAAATTCTTCATCTGAGATGGCACTATCAGTATTTTCGTCCTCTAGGAAATTGTTAGCACCGTTGGTGCTTTCAAGAAAAGCTAAGTGCCTAGCAACGGTTGACGATGAGCCGTCAGAAACGTCACACCCGCTCGCGGCCTTCTTGATTGAATTGCCGTCATCAACTCCTTTCTTTCTTTTCTGAGGAGATTTCGCTTTAAAATCAGTACCTTGCGTTAACGAAACAGCTGGTGTCGTGCATTTCGGTGGAACAAAAGCATCTCCGTCAAAGTTTCCGACCGAGTTGGCACTTTCTTCCCGTAAATGAAAGTTCTGCCTTTTACAATGCGATTCATCGTCGATTTCTTTTGACAGATTTCTTTTCGCCGAATTTTTTGGCAACTGATCGTTTACGCTTAAAATGTCTTGATTACCACATTGAGCGATCTTTGTATCTTCCGTGATAAAGCCATATTCACTTGATTTTCTTGCAGGATTTCCACGCCGAACTCTCCCTTTACGATTCATATTTTCTGAGAAAGAAAACATTTCTAACCGTTAACAATGAAAGCCAGTAAATTTACGGCAACGATGAACGGTTCCATGTATACAGAAAAGCCAAATTTAGCTTATGAATATACATTTTGTTGTTTATTCCTAACTTGCGTGGATGGTCATATTATTTTCTTAGTTTAGCAGGTACATCAAAACTTCTAGGTTACTCTGAGAAGATTCCGCCAAAAAAAACCAAGACATTTGAAAATGTAGTGACGGTGGTATTATACTAATTAGAGATTCAAAAAAAATTGACAAACACAACATCATAAGATATAATTGAACTGCGAAAAAAAATTGCTTTCGCTCGATCGTAACCTGGTTTACACATTATTTTGGGAGGCGGGCGGAAAATTGAATTCCCCTGAATTAACGAAGCAAAGGACATTCGGAGTAAAACCTTCAACTTCTAGGGAAACATCGATTTACCGATGTAAAAACTGCATCACAGCAAAACAAGGTGAAACCGGATACATTGAATATTGCATTAAACATGAATATTCGAGGTTGGAAAGAGGTTTGAACCGAAAACTAACTTAACGATCCACCGATTTCGCCGCAAATCTGACAGAACTGCTACACAATTTATAATCTGCGAAAAACATCGAAGCTGCGCTAACTTTGAAACAGGGAATACGACGTGGCCAAAAACTTTGTTACGGAGCCAGCTGACAAGACAAGCTTCTTTGAAGGACCCACAAATAGGATTTCTTGTTGGAGGCGAATTTGCACATAAAATCGACAAAACATTTCATTTACCTTCATTTGAAGCTGTTAATTTCGTTTGTACGTTACCTTGGTCGGCTGGTTCGTCATGGTTAGAAACAACAATAAACGCGCTCATGAATGGAAACAAAAAATGGGCTCAGGCTTGTCCTATCGACGTAAGATTATCAAGCCAGCGCGTAGTAAAAATTTAATATTCACCTTTGGCGTTTAGTTCTTGGTCCACATTCCTGTAAAACGCAAACATCGTAATGTTAGTTCGTGGGAAAAGTAAGTCATATGAGGCTATCATTTGGATACGCGCGATTGACAGAACCGTAGAAAAAGTTTACGTGTTAGCACACTGAAGTAGCATGTACAATATACGATCAAAACAATGTGCCGGGCAAACCAACGGCGAAAAAACAAGACCATATCTCGATACCACAAACCTGAAATCACTACACAAACCGATCAGCAAGCAAATGGAAGGGAATCGCGCTCCAGCTACACCGTGCGATCATTCTCGAATAGAAGATTTCGAAAATAAACCGAGGAATTGCTTGTCTCTCTGTGAATGGGACAATCCTCGACGCTGATTGGCCAGCGCCTGAACTCATTCACATGTGTGACATTACGCCTTGTAGAGCTAAACAAACCGTCAACCAATCGCGACCCAGTGTCTAAACAAATACAGCACGGATGTTTGAAATTGAGAAATCCTTTCCGATTTACAGGACCAACAGAGTCCATGATCGCTTCAAGTTGATCTAATAACGAGAAAGCGAAAAATACACTTGCACTGGTATCGCACCTCCTGCTCTACACGAAACAAAAGCTTGTCAATAGGTGACAATCATCAGCAATCATGAATTATTCTGAGGGCCAAACAGCTTTTGAAAATTATCATATGGTAAGCCGTGTTTAATAGGACGAATTTTTGTTCTATCACTTTTTCATATATCATTTCCTTTTAAAATAATGATAAAATGATAATGTGATCATTACGTACAGTCAACCAACTAATCGTGACAGTAAAAATTTGATTCAAATACACCCCTCCCCCCCGCACTGTATGTCGAAACAAGCGCTGCCTTTCAACCACCTTAAACAAGATTTTTAAATGTAAATCAAACAGATTAACCCTTTTTTGGGGACGTGGCGTTCTTTTCGTGTGGTTTTCAGCCAAGCCAGCAAGCTGTGAATATTAGAATAAAAATGGAACTCTCATACGTTTCATTTCAAGTGTGCTTTAAGACTCCTGCAGCGAATTAAAAGTATGAAAAAAAAAATCCGAATCCTCCAAAAACGCTTAAAGTTTTGCAATCTAGAGAAACACACAGCTTCCACGACGGCAAAGAAATTTAATCCAACCTAAGAGGACTCCATATTATGTCTTAACGTTAAGATGTAAACCACCTTGTACAGCAATATTCGCTCATAAAAATTAAGAAATTCTGTTACTTTATGGGGTCGATTTCATGCAATTATCATGCATTTTACAAACGAAAATAAAAAAAAAATGTACAGATCAACGTGGACTTGAGTTTCAATGCTGTTTCAATCTTAAGCTGTACCGAGCTTGACATTTCTGGCTCGTGTAGGCTTAAAATGACTCAAAAACAATACACATTAAAAAAAAAACCCGTATATAATACTCACAGTGACATGATTTGAATGGGTTTTCTACCGCAACTCGATCACACGGCGGTCACGAGAGGGCTGAAAGATTATGGGCAAATATCACATGAGTATTTCTTTCACTCTTGATGTCTAGTTTTACATCCCGAACGCTCAAGAGTTAAAGTCGAAGACATACACACACTAAAAAATATAGCTGGTTTAATTTGCGTACGTATTGTGTGCGAGCTATACGCGAAGACGTTACGTTCGTGTTAATTTTAGCGATGATATATGGGCGAGTGACGCACTCCGTTAGCGTTTTGTTTTCATGTTTTGCCTTATTTTATTCTTTGTTTCAAAATATTTTTTCGTCTGTCGAATAACTTTTCTCACACGCAATTCGAAACAGCGCAAAGCATATCTTTTCACCCGTCCGTGTTGCTGATCAAAACAAACGTATTTGATGTACGAGTGTTTTGCCAGTTTCATGTAAACGGGCTTTGGACGCTGCCGAAAAAGCAACATGTTTTCATTTAGCAACAGCGCATCGTCCAAGAACTGACCAGTTCTAAGCCAGCGAAAATGTGATCTAATTCATCAGGACAAACCCATTGCAAAAAAAATTCTGCTTACGAATCACGTTTGCCTATTGTTTACTTACTCAGCCCATAAAAATTACAAGCGATACACTAAAAACAGAAAAAAAATACCTTTTCAGTTCACGTGGATAAAAGCGGACTCCAGGACTCTTGATAGAGCAACTTGCTACCGAAATGTGCCCAGTTATTTTCCCTTCTTATTTAAGTTTCAGAGTGCGGTCAGTGATATCTGTTCGAGGAAAGCAGCAAAAAAGAAAAAACAGAATATATTACGATCTTTACCTTGACCTACACGCGCGAGGTACTCGTTCACGATCAGCTGCCTTCAGCTGAAAAAGCATGAATAAATTTTGAAAAATCAAATCACTATTTCTAGAAGTTTGACTTACCCGTAAAGGCACTATTGAGGGACGTCTGTAAATTAAAAATGTACTTATTCATGTCCTCATCCGTTCTTCAGTTAATAATAAAATTATTTTGTTAACTCGTATGGGTGGGAGAGATTAATAAACGAGAAAACATCATATTATTAATAATTTATGTCTTCCTGTTTAATATGCGAGGTCAATATTGCAATGATGTCATATGGGCGATGACCGTTTTACAGAGAGCTTTGAAATCGCAGATTTGCGTTGTATCATCCCCAAGTTATGGCAGTGGCCCAGATTAATTAATCTGGTTTATCAGCTCGACGAACCCATCAAGTTATCATACGCAAATGGGAAAAACGAAAGCCAGAAAAGATGACGCAAGTTCGTTCCCAAGCCCTTTGAGGGACTGCAATTTGCCAACAATCTCCCTCGCACTTATCCCTTCACTAGAACCGATTGTCGAGGATTCGATTGCAAAACAAATCTGGCGAGCAGTGATCTCTAATTGAAGCTGAATTAAAACAATTTCACCGCCAAATTTCCTCAGCTGTATTGTCAGTCTATAAATTGTCGGTGATTCACGTCATGACGTCACGTGCGAAAATAATGGACCAGTGCACGAGGAAACAAGCCCGAATAATATCTGAACGAGCGCCACGCTAGTTCTCTCTTTCTTATCCAAATCACATCATTCGACATGAGTTTATTGTTTTAAGTAAAAACAAATGACGAACTTTTCTTGTGGGTCGTTGAATATTTTTTCCCTCATCCATTCTCAAGTAGTACAATAAAACCGAAAACATTTTTTGGCGGCTTAAGCGTTTTGTTCTCTACCCGTAAGGCATATTTTCATTATGTAACTGACCTCTTAGACGGGAGCGCACAGCTTGTGGTAAGAAAAAAAGGAAAACTCTAAGCATTTCGTTTCTTTCGTTCCTCAAACAATCCTCGTTGATTCACATTTTTGATCCGAATAATTATGTTGCAGAAAAACTCAGGTAAGGTATCTTATCTCTCGCTTTTGCAAACTGTCTTTTTCCTTAAAGCTTAGCTGACCTTTTTTCTACCCTAAAACAACCTTTTTTGCCCCAAAATAACAGAAGGCATTAATTTTCTCACGGGTTACGAAAGTTTCATTTAAGACATCATCCCAGGATTTTACCATAACTGACTTGGAACATCCGAGTCAACTGATAAGGCCTTTCAAATATATTCCAACGAAATGATCCTTTGAGTGTCATGATTACCAGAAAACAAACAATTTAATTCGCAACGGACATTCAAATGAAATGGAAACCACACGTAAAATATATGGAAGGAAATATTTGTGTGGTCGGCACGCCCGAGCAAAACTGAAATTTTCGGACTTTTTAATCTTGTAGTCACTTCTGGCTTCAAACGCGCATTTATATCCTTAGAACAAAAAACAAAATTACAAATGAGCAGAAGCCATCACTGTAACCTTTCACTTCTTCTATAAATCATTTTATTTTCATTGTCGCTACAAATTTTCTATCAGGAAGAATGATAATAAAATTATTATTACGTATGGCAGTGTCAATTAAATCACTTGACTTCAGCAAGAAATGCAGAATTTCCCTCCCGACAGTTTTATGAACCGAACAAATCTCTAAGAAAATGAACCTGTGGCAGTCTGATTGCTCGAAAAACAAATTATTTTGGTTAGGCAGAACCGTGTGTTAGATGTTACTGACAAGAAGTCAAAACCAACAAAACGTGACTTCAGGGGGGAAAATGTAATCATTAGCATTTTACACACATGTAAATACTTGTAAATACCTAAATCCAGTTAAATTCTACATTATGTGACATGTCGGCTTTGCGTTAATTGTTCCCTTTTCTTACAAAATGGCTGACTATTTAGTCATCTCAGTTGGCAAAATTGTCCAAATGTGATTCTGTCAAGTGCGGAGGAACACATTCGAGAATGAAATAATATCAAAATTTGTTCACTTCGCATCAAGCAGTCATTACTTGTGTATAAAAATGTATAAATATTTGACTTTACGTCAGCAGTAAACAAAAACTGTCATTGTTGTTTTAATTGCTCATTACTCTCAAACTTCTACATCTCTACATTCAATTTGAGGCGAAATATAAGAAATTATCCAGCGCAAAGGTTTCCATAAATATGCAGTTTAGGTTGTGAAAGTCACACATTGTGATTTTAGGGGCAGAATGAGAGGAGTCAAGTGATCCTTGTGCTTGCACGGCACTGTTTATTTGCAGTTGACAGGTTACCTAGCGACTCCCACACGCAGATTGTCATACGGACAATCATTCAATTTCCATATTTTATTTCAAGGAAAATATGGCGACAGGATTGCGATGTTGGTCGTTAGCATTCTGTATAACGTTACTTCATATTAGAAGTACATATCCTAAGATTGTAGAAGGGACATTAAGCACCAAAGAGGTAGCTTGAAGTTGGGAATAATTCGAAGTTTTGTTTTTGGCAGTTGTGGAACACAAATGGAGTTTCGGTTCGAAGCGTATCAAGAGGCTTCCTAATCGCTCGTTTTTCCCACTCTCTTTGACAGAACTGGGCATTTTTAACAAGATTTTGTTACAAAGATTCAATAGGAGAACTAAAATATCATTTTGAATATCCTGAGGTGAGTTTTGTTCTTGATCCTGTGCCGATTTTTTTGCATGAACAATCGAGGCTTATACATAAACATGGCTTTTAATTGATAATGATTCAGCAAACTGAAGGAAACAAACTCTGCTGGCGCTAAGCTGTTACAGTAAGTGATAAAAACTTCTACTTCCGATCCATAACTGAGTTTTTTTGTTTGTCTATGTTTTCTTTCCTCGCAGGTTTATGCTACACAGAATATTTTTCTGTACTTTGACACGCAATGGCCATTAGTGTATCCGAAGCCAGACATGGTAAGAAACCGTATTCTTAGATTTAACTTCTTTATTTCACATATTTTAATTCAAAAATCCGAGCATTTATACGATACGAACGATTTTATCAATGTTCTCGCATGCATACTACTGATCTGTGCATGTTTCCTGAACATAAACACACGGGGTTGCCTTCCCTTTACTTAAAATGAAAGTCCAAGTTATTACGTATAATGAGGAAATTTGGCTCACCAGTGATACTAGCGCCTTCTTAAGTACCAGTTTATTAGAAAATTGGAAGAAGTTAGGAACTGCAAGGAAATATAATTCTTCTTATTAAGGTTCATTCGAAGAACGAGTTCACCTTATGACTTGTTTTAATAATAATAATCGAGAATCTAGCAACAAAAACACTTGCATTACCCGTCGCTCATAAGATTGTCAAGCCTGGGCAGCCATGAATCGAATACGCACTGGGCTGTCATTTTATTTGCTAATACGGCGTGTTGAAAATTGATATTTCCTCGTTCCAACCAGGAAACATACGAAACGAACTGTCATAGTTTAACTATGAAAAATGAGTTTCTCTTTCAGACATAAATGAATGTACTGGGTGATTTCAAGTACGCATGCATGAAAGATTTTCAAGAAGGGCATCTAAGTTCACTGAAGTAGCCTGTAATATCAAAAATCTCTGCGGTTTTGACAAGTATCTCTGTAACGCAGTCATCACTGGATTTAATTTCCAAGGATTGTTAAAAGTGTGAAAAATTAAATGTTTATGACTCCGCCATTTAGTGTGAGGCAAAATCCCCATGTTTTCATTTAGCATCAAGACAATCAGAATATATCTCTGCAGTTTTGACAAGTATTTCTGTAATGCAGTCATCACTGGATTTAATCTCCAAGGATTGTTAAAAGTGTGAAAAATTAAATGATATTTAGGACTCTGCCATTTAGTGTGAGGCAAAATCCCCAGGTTTACATTTAGCATCAAGACAATTAGAATATAACAAATTTCCCTTGCGCTATCCTTGAAACTTATAAGGGGGTAATTATGTGGCAAATTTTCAGTCCAGTTAGGGGTATCAAAATGAAGTCAAGGATGCAAATTTTGAAAATGAGTAAATTGGACCCTTTTGCAATTTAAAAGTACTGGTAACCTTTTGTTGGCTGCTCAATGTTGAACTTTCTAAGGCAGCCTATGAAATGGATATCAACCATTTCCTCTTCATTAATCGATCTAGTCTCAGTGGCAATGATGTGATGACAGATAGGCACCCCAAAGAAAGTTAGTTTTTCTTGATAAAGTACATATCCAAGCCATATGGCTTCCCATACTGCTTCATACTAAGTTATCTTGTCTGCATTGAGGTCACTGTGCACTCCATTTATTAGCTTTGAAATTAACTAGACGTTAAATAAGATTCTCCATTTTATAGCCTTTATTTTACCGAAACCTTTTCTTTTCAGCCGCCTTGTTTCCTCACTTTTCTGCCTGGGTGGAAGTTTCATTCCAATTAATTACATGGGTTTTTTGGAGCTTTTCATTTTTGTCTGGTTTGAAAACAAAATTACAGCCTGTGGACATACATGCTCTATTAAAAATGATTAACTATTTCTGGCCTTGCATTATGAGCCTGAGATTTCTATTGCATGACTGTTGACGAGGACGCAAACCTACTGAAGGCAACTAGCACATAGAAATCGAGAGCGAATAATCTATTTGTGTTAAGATAAATCTACCAGTCATTCAAAACTTTATCAAAATCTTCTTTACAGATGCTTCGATTGCACAAAGAAATGAACACATTTTGTTGACAACTGCACGCTGCTAGGTTACTCGCTATCTACCACAGAATAGATAATGAGCAGGGCGCTACAAGATTGATAGTAATTAAAAAAAGCACACTCAACTCCATTAGCAGGTTTATAGCAGCTATATTCTAAATGCAGCTAGATTGATCAGTTCAGTGCCGAGGAAATAAAGGCACTTCAGTAGGTTGATCCAAGTACTAGGTCTAAGAACACACACCTTCGTGTGTAAACAGAAGGCATAAAATAAAGTAAGAGCACTAGGAGGATAAACCTCCACAAAGTAAACAGGATGTCAGAAAAAAGAAGGAAACTGTCAGCAGGTGTATGAACACACTAACAGTTGTCTGTAGTCTCTTTACCACTTTACGTGCCAATGAAATCATCTTACATCGTACATGCGTTGTAGATTTTGTGTCAACTGATAATTTTCTGGGAAAGTTGTCTTCATGCTCACTGGTAAAACCAGGGACAATTAAATGGTTGACAGTTTTGATTTTGTGTGTGGTCTAACAGGGATGAAGCTGAAAAAAAAAAAAAACTGAACAGTGGTAGATAATTTTAAGGTGTCTTTAATTTCCTGGCCTCTTTCCTTCAGAATTACCCCAAGTAGGATCTCAGTGGGCAATAAACTGTCATTCAACCATTGAATTTGCCTGTAGTCACTCTTAGCTGCATCTCTGGTCCAGCTGTCTGTGACTTTAAAAAAAAGGTTTTCTCCAAGCAGGCATGAAGCATGGAAACCATGCTTTTTTATTGTTGTTAACTGTATATAATGAAAAATTAATTGAATAGTCTGTTCTGTGCTCGCAGCCTCAGGGCTCGAAATTGCGACTCACTGGTCGCCAATGCGACCAAAAATTGAACACTGGCGACAAAATTTTCAGAACTGGTCACCAGCTGGCGACTCACATTTTGTCCGATAACTAAACAAAACCACGACACAACTTTTGTTTTTAAATCTCTATATTAGGAAATCAATCGGATATGGTAGCTAGTATACAACTCACCTTTCCGTCCCCAGTAAAATAATGTCTGATTATTACAAGATAATCAAAAAAATTGAGTGTATTTCGACACGTCGATACTGCGTTCACACCGTACCATGTTGTTTCAGTGGCTTCTTCCGAAACTAGGATCGTAGGCGCACTTCAACACCATGTGCTTTTCATTTGCTGCGAAAATGGCGGCAGATACCAATCAGTTGAAGGAATTACGTGAGTCTTTACGTACGGGGAATGAAGATTCAAGCATGGCATTGTTTGTCGGCAGCGAAAGACGTTGAGGAAAGCAAGTCGAAAATAAAGAACGGCATTTCGAAGAAGTAGCAAAGGGAAAATATGTAAGGACCATGTTTGTCTCACAATGAAAACCACAGACTTAAAACGTTTTATGCTTCGCTTCATTTAAAATGACTATGGAGACAACCATCACCTTGGGACCAGAGACATATCACCTGAGAACAACAGTAGCTTTCTGTAACTAAGTGTTACTGGTGTTGCTTTTAATTGTTTTCGCTCTTCAATTGTGACTTTTCTTGAATGCGAAGTAACGTATAAAATTTTGTTCTTGTGTAGGTTATATGTAAAATAAGTTGGCGACCAAAATTTACGATCTGGCGACTAAAATTTTTCCATTAGTCGCCAGCTGGCTCCCAAACGAAAAAGTTAATTTCGAGCCCTGAGCCTCAGTAGGGAAGATTGAAAAATGAAGCAAACCAAAGAAAAACGAGAAAGACACCTTAACAAAAAGGTTTATGAAAAAAACAACTGTTTTGGAATCATCAAATATTGCTTTTTATTAACCTATGGCAAAATCATTTTAAATTACAAAATTAAGGTAATTGAAACTAGCTTCCTAAAAACAGCTTTCTTCAGTTGATTCCTTCATTCATAATGAAATACAGCAGAATAATTGTTTCAAGACAGAATAACAGTTCTTTCAGATAATACCACTCGTAATTACAGAAAATTATTGCATGTGAGCTGACTCTTGATTGGCTGCATAGTAATCAGTTTTTCCCAGCTGCTAAAATACATCATTCTATATATAAAATAAGCTGGCCTCACAATTAACATCAGTATTAATAATTTTTGTATATTGACTGTGATTTTTAGCGTAACCATCAAGGTATTATTTTACATAAATTTTATTCATTTTTTTTTAGCTGTTTTGCATTTTACCAGATAAATCGTTCTATTGAGAAGATGATTGTTGGAGCTATACTATCTGCTGGGTAGTGATTTCCTATATTTAACAACCACAATTTATGTGATGTCTTACAAAATGAATAACCACAGTTTCATCCAGCACATGCTAAGAATATGTTTTTTTTTTATGTTTAATCAAATGATTTTGAGTACAATTTGGAACAAATAAGCCCAAGTAAGTTTTTCAAAGATTAAGAAAAAAATGCAGGAACCCATGCAATTTTTAGGTCTCACAATAATTTAACACTTAAGTAGGCATGGAGTTTATTGCAGTGTACTTTTACTCTTCTACATTTGTATTTTGCCTTGTCCATAGGGGTTTCATTTAAGGCCAGGCATGCACCTGGCAAATTGACTGGCCGTGAGAACAACTTTGCCCAACTATTTTTAACTATCTAGTGAATAATTGTTCTTATTTAAAGAAGTTCAGGTCAGAAGTTTTGCCCACCTTTGAAAACCAGTTGTCCTCCTGCTGAGAATGTTAAATGAAACCCCTGCTAGTCCTTCAAGCTTGTTAAAATTCAGCAAGAGGAGAAATTGTACAGAAATACTAAACACTATAATATCTAATTAGGTAATATTATATTGTGACAAGGTCAAAATTCAGTTAACAGTCACTTATCCCAATGTTATTCAACAGAAATGTATAGATAAAGAAGACAAGGTTTATAGAGGAAATAACCAAGTTGTGAACCTCACGACCAACTACATATGGTCAGGATGTACAAAGAAAGAAAAGCTATCTATGACACATTTAGACTGCAATGGTAAGAGTATGTTTCAGTCTCTCAAAGGGGCTAGGTCCCAGTATTTTAGGTAATTCAGTTTATTTAATTGTAAGTTTTCAATAGCTTTAAAGCTATCACTCAAAAAGTCAGTTTTTGAGCCCTGACTTTCACACAAATGAAGATAAACTTGAAAAGTCAAATAAATATAAGGCTAATGTTTTTCAAGCCCAGCCAAATGCGAACTGTTTTATCCTTTTCCAATTTTGCCCAACCATGCAAAATCTTTGTCTTTTCATAGTTTTGCTTGAGTTTTTCCACAGTTTTAACACTTTCTGTGATATTTTGGTTAGTTCTATGATCAGCATTGAGATTGCCTAGTCCTTTTAAGATGGTGATAAATGATGTTTGTACAGCCATATATTATTGTCGACACCTTTTTTCCTTGTTCTTTTTAAGGTGATCGGCGATTTGTGTCAAATCGCGAGAGATGGTGGTATTTAGCCGTCAGTAACTGTGACTCCTCTAAGGTGGGTACTGTGAGTTCTTGTACCCAGAGGATTGAAATTTTCAGTCATGCAAAAAAAGTGCTCATTACACTCTAATGTGGAATAAAGCTGATCAAAATGTTGGAAGTTGAGGTCATGCTAATAAATTCAATTCATTGTGGCATTTTAGGGACTGTTCTTGAACTACAGATTAGAAATGACAAATGGAGAAACATTTTGGAGAAAGCACTTCTCTGCAGATGAAAGATGTATGTATCTCTAGAATTTAATCTTGGCAAGTAGAGATGTACTGTGGAAACCCGATTTCTCAAACCCTCATTGTTTGGAACCTCCCGATAACCCGAAGCAAAAGTCATTTCCCTCTCCTCAGTCGAACACTGTCATTTTACCCCCAATTTCTCAAACTATCCGATTTTTTGAACCAATTTTCGTTTCCCTTGAAAAATAGGGATTCCACTGTAATTTCTATTCAGCTGCCTTACAATGTACATGTAGATATCACTACAAAGACATGCTATTTTCATTCAACAAGTTTTCAATAACAGCTGCAGCAAATGAGAAAGTGGTGTTAGATGTAACATGCAGTGATCCAATTTTAAATTTATTCTGCACCTGGTTACTCTTGGAATAGTCATCTACAACACTTACTGTGGTCAATCTGCTACAGAGAATTCTTTTGTAAGTTACCTGTAGTTAGGGTTAACAGGCACAGGTCTAGAGTATGCATTTGGTCATAGTTAGTAGAGGGTCCTCTCTATGATGTGAAAAATCATTTTCTGCATAATTGGTGAAATATTCTATGTAAAACTAATAACATTATAATAAATTATTGATAAAAGTTACTGAAGGAGAGGTACAGATCATTGAGAATCACTGTTAGTAATAATTTTGATGTGTTCTTCTGTAATGGTGAAGTAATTTTTTCTTCATTATTACTATTTTTCAGTCATTCTTCCCATGGACATAGCTTTTTTTATTGCCTTTATTGTGATGTGGATGCTGGGCATTTATGTTGCAAGTAAGAAATGAATTAATAAATGATACCATGCAATCAGTCGACCTTATCGCCTGAAGAAGACTAGCAGTAAGCAGTTGAAACATCGCAATCTACATCTCAAGTGACTACATCAAGAGACAAATAATAGTACAATGTTATTATTGCATCTACCGCGATGAATAACAACAACCTCTTCCTCGACAATGAATTAATAATTTACAAAATTTAATTTCCCATTGTGCAGAACTTTCTGTACTGAAATATTCAGTCATTTCTTATAAGGGCTATCACAACAATTATTTGCCTTCAAATGTCTTGTCATATATTCGTTTAACTTTGAGGTGTTTGAAACAGTTTTGAGTGCTTGATATTTAAAGTGAAACATAAAACTTACGAAAAATAAAATAACAAAAATCCATGCTAATTAAGATCACATATCCACATTCTTTCATGGTTATCATTTCCTTTGTTTAAACTTATTAATGATTTATTAAATATGAGTTTGAGAATCAGTCCAGAGTATTAAACAAGAATAAAATGCATGAAAAGCAGTTTGATCGAAAAGATTTTCAACCACAAAAAGACACAATGTATGAAACAATGCCAATTTATCAGAATTCTTGTTTTTTTAAGATGTTTTTTTGCTAATTTAAATTACCAACCCTAACTCTAATGTATGTAACAATATTTTACTGTAATTAATTGCAGATCTCTTAGTGGGTCGCAGGCTTTTTCACTTTTCATACAAGCTTTATTTGACCTCAATGACCTTTGAAGGTAAGATCATGGCATGATGCAATGTCAGTAATTTGTTCAAGTGTTCTCACTTGATGTTGGGCAAGTAAATTTATAGAAGAGATGTCAGAGGGAAGTTGCAAATGGTACACATCAGCATAGGAAGGGCTATCCTAGTATACAGTAGAATACTGAAAACTTATTTACAGAAAGAAAGAAAGTCCTGTCTGATATCTAGGGACTAGTGAATATAACAGTCGGCTATTTAATTTTGTCTGTCACTTAATGGGCAATTGAAGGTTCTTGGAAAATTTTTGAGGAAACTCAAATTACAAGGGCATTATACGAGACAAACTTTTTGATAATCATAAATGAATTTAGAGTACCGCTCAGATTTAAGTTACCACCTCTCGTCTCATTTCTCTTGAGATGCATCTCTTTTCTCTCAATAATCACTGAAGTGTTTAGCATGGAATATATTACTCACAAGATGCCGGTGTGCATATAAAAAGCAACTGCTTGTACACTACAACAAAAAGTTTGATTGAATGTGAGATACTGTGTGTATCGAACGCTCAGTCTATGTGTCAAATAAGCGTATCAAACATTAGTTTTGCTAGATCAATAAATTATCCAGGATTTCCTTTTCAACAGTTCCTAGACTTTTAGCAAAAAGGACTCAATCTAGGTAGTGAAGGTTTCTGATTTGCAAAGAGAAACAAATTAGCAATATTTGTCATAATTAAAAGTTGAATAATTTAAATGTTTTTTCTTTCAGTTATAAGCTTGCTGTTCTACATCATTTACTATGTCAAATTTGGAAGGAGTGGCTTTGAGACGTATGGACTATCTGTAGTAGGTAATGTATAGATCAGTTATTGTATAACTTAGGGTATTTTCAAATCTAGTACACAATGTTGTGTGTTACCCTACTTTGTCTCATGTGCATGTGGCCAATTTTGAAGAAGTTTTGAAAAAATTGCCCATGAAGCCTGTAGAAAATTTGGTAGATTGTGACAAGCAGTAAATTACAGTATGTTGTTTTATATTCAGTTGTAAGTAATTTTTGTAGTTGAGTTATTGTTTTATCAAGATTATATTGGTCTGATAAGTAAAATGGTTTTTACTTTTTTCGAACTGGCAGAGTGTTACTTTTGTTAAAGAAGCTCTCTTGATTTTATAGACACGCTAACTTTATTGCTCATTGCAGGGCGTGCCTGTCACTTCATCTCTCATGTTGTATTTCTGATCATGTTAATTTTGATGGCTAAAGGATGGACAGTAACAAGGCAAGAAGAAAATTACATTGTTTGTAGAAGTCAGAATGAACAAAATGTACAAAAACCAAGTTAGACTTATTAAATAATTTTCCTTCAGATCAAAGAAATTTGTTGTAAATACAGACAGCATGAACTACATTTTGTACGTACTACATGTTCTTCAAATTTTCATGTGTTAAAGGTACAAAAAAGTACAGGAGAAAGAGTTGTAAATGCCACATACTACATGTAGCTCAAAATTATTTAAATTAAACTATGCAAGTCTCTGTAATGTAATACAGTCTTGAGCAGTGTTATGGTTTGATTCTTGAGTGCAAATTAACTGCTTTTATCACACACTGAATATGAACACTGTGAAATGTTGAATGAAACTATTTTTTTAGATTTTCATTCATAATAATTGCACAAATTCTGGTGAGACAATGTGGGAATGCTTATCAGGATTATAGAGAATTAATTGGTTAACACACAGTAATAGTAAAGTACATATTAGATATAGATCTACAAACTTACAGTAAGTGGTTGAATCATTTGTTCGCAGAGGGCGCATCAGTTCTGGAGGTCAAATCAAGCTCAGCATCTTTGGTACAGTTTATACAGTGTGTTTTGCCATCCTCTTCTTCTATGAAGTTGCTGTAAGTAGAATATTGATCATTTACTAGGGGTCTACATGAATAAATGGGAAAAAAACAAGGGTTGGTGTCCAGAAAAACTTATGATATTCAAATTATGAAGTTTAGAGAAAACAAGATCTTTGTTATATCCTATTTTTGTCTAAGTATAGTTGTTTTGCCTTACAGTAAATCTACTCAGCATCTTAATACAATGACCTCTGGCAGTGTATAATGTAATGAGCGTTTGATCGAGAAATTGCAGTCTTGCACAATGGAAATTAGTAGAAGTTAAAAATGTTATGATTTCTGTTTATCTGCTTCTCATATTTAGTTTCAGTGGTATAATGATGATGATATATGTGATGTCATGATAAGGGACTGGTTAATGTTATCTCAGGGTTCTGCTTTTGAATACGTTTTTATTTTTAATTTGGCTGGGCTGAAGAACTAGTAGGTTATTGCATCAGGGACTTTATTACATTAGGTTTCACTGTAAGATGTTCCAGATGATTGAATATAACTTTAAATTGTTTTAGTTACGCCACATGTTCTTGTGCATTGCTGTCATCATCAAGGCTAACTGATTGAAACTCCCTAGCTAATGACTTGTTCAATAGACTTTGTCGTGTTATTTTAACTGTTCATTTTATTGAGAACAATCTGTTGTTAACATTGAAGGTGTTTGATCCGGGTGAAGTTCTCTATATCTACGAGAGTCCTGCCGGCATTGGGATTTCTATCTTGAGAGTCATTGTGAGTATTGCATAATAGAAATTAACTCAATATTATTATACTTTGAAGTCCTCATTCTCAATTCTGGGAGCTACAGATAATATTATTTTTAGTTTTTTCACCAGTTGAGTGTGGTTGCTTAGCTGTGGAGGTTGTACCCAGGGTTGGGAAGACTCCCATCTGAAAAAGTCCGGGTTGCTTGTTGGAAATTTGAATTAAACCCCTAAAGGAGGCAAATGACCCCTTAAAGTTACTGAAATGACAGCATTATTTTATTATTTTTCGCTTGCACCTGAAAGAATACTTTCATCCATGGCTAAAAATAGTGAAGTTTCATCCTGGACAGCCCAAGTGAGACCAAAATATGTGATTTACACTCCTAAGCAAGGCAATGAGTATCCTCAAACTTTTCATATAGGCGTCGCCCAGGGCTTGTGCTGAGCTAGGGCCTGGTTGTTTAGCTTCAGAGTGTTTTTCTTTGTTGGTTGCATTCCTGACCACAAAATGCAGAAGAAAGTAGGCAATGTTATGTAGATGCAGAAATGCAGAATGAAAACCTCTTCTGTTGGTAGCCAGTCATTTAATAAAAGGGTGTGAGAAAGTAAAAATGGCTTGCAAAAACTTATGGGAAAGACAAAATATTTGCAACAAACAAAGTCACCATTCAGTGTTAAGGCTAAACTGGTTCTTTTCACAATTGAATGTTAAGTATAGATGTTCATACTTTCTTTGAAGCAATCAGTGATAAAACTACTATCTGATTTTATTTTTTTGTGATATCTAGGATAGATTTAAGAACTTAGTCTTGAGACTGATTATCCATTTTTTAATGCTAGTTTATCAGCATTAGAGTTCAAGAATACTCAACTGTAAATATCTCACTTTTTCTTGAACAGTATCATCCAAGGAAAAGTTTTGCAAAAGTTTGCATTGTCTGTACTTGTGTTTTTAAGTATTGTACGAGTTATAGTGATGCTGCTGAAAAAAAAATCCTTTTAGAGCTTTTCTACTGTTTTTATCTCTATTAAGAAGCCAACTCCTTTTAAGCGGCCAGTATTCTTTTCCTTGAGGGTGGCCTTTTAATAGGGGTTGAACTGTAATGTTAAGAATTTTAGTGATATTTTTTTCAGGCTTGGTTGTGGTTCTGCTATGGGACTTTCTTCACCCTGAAGCATTATCCAAACAAGTGTAATTTTTATTACCCATTCTGGTTCTTCTACACAGGATGGTAAGTACACATAGTAGTTTAATAATTGTTTGATTAATTGCATATCTATGGCCATTGTAGTCTTGCAAATGCAGCAGACTACCACCTCCTGAGAGACCTTGTGGCAACCAGAATTGGAGTGCATTGCATGCAGCACTGCAAATTTTTCTCAGAAATTGAAATTTACTATGTGCAAAACGTATTCCTATTACAGTGCAACTACCCTGACCAAGGCTACCCAAGTATTGTTTTTGCAAATTGACCAATGGCATTTGCATGTTAAAACAATAAAAGTGGTTCTAAATTTGTTGTTTCTGTAGTGTGCGGCATGCTCAGATCGAAAATTTGTCGCAAATCTATTGTGAACATCAATTTTTTTCTCAGATCAATTTGTGAAGAATTTTGGTGGGTGGCCTTGGTTGGTGTGGTCACAGTGTAAGGGACTGCCTTAGCTTAAATTCTAGACCAAAATATGTACTGAGTGAATGCACACCAGAGGTTTAACTGTACTCTGTTCTTTGATTGGCTTTAATTTGCTATCAGTGTCTTTCATATAGTAATTAGTAGATTCTAATGAACTATCTAAGTGGGAGTCTGTTCGAACTTGTTGAAACACATATTAACATAGAATTCCTGTTTTACAGGTTCCTTGCTGGGCCAATTGTAGTTGTAATTGCAACATACAAAATACCAAAGTGGGAAAGGTAAGCAGTCTTGCCCAGTTAAGATTCTTTTCTTTGATGTTTTTTAGAAACAGAGGTAGCCATACTTGTGTTACATAAAAAAAAAAGAATTATAATGAGACATAATAACACCCTAACTTGCCTCAGAATGCCGAAAATCTCATTTGAGAGGACCTAAAGGTTAAACACGTGCTGGGGGAGGATGCCCCCGGAACCCCCTACAGAGGAACGCGTTTGGAGGTCCATATCTCAAATACTCTTCTCTATAATCTTGTATCCAGCCCAGATGTTGATACCAATATAATGACCATAGATGTGATTGTTTTTTAACAACAACAAAAAAAAAAACCCTGCCAATAGACTGTTTTCGTCACGTTAAAATTCAGCTTGGCAATGAGGCCTAGAGGACCCAAACAAAGGAAATTGAATGACCATGTTTATTTATTTCTTTTGTTTGTGTCCTCTTGGCCTCACTATCAAGCTGAATTTTAATATATCGAAAGTGGGCTATTCTCACACCTTAGTCATGAGTCTGACATTCAAGTTTCTGCAAGTCTCAAACTTTGATTGCATTCTAACTTACATGTTCAGACCAATTTTGCCTGCCTAGATTTGGGCAAACTTCGAAAATGCGCGTGACCATGACCCAACACCTACAAATGTCAACTAATTTGCAAGCACTTTCTGGAGATTTTAAGTTTTGAGTAGCTTAATAATAGATTATACTTAGGGATGGGTAAGACAGGAAGGGTTCATGTAGCAATGGTATGTAATTTGCTCAGTTGTCATTGGATATCAAAAGAATGCTTCACTGTTGAATGATTTATTTTTGTTTCCAGAGAGCAAATTGTCAATGGAATTGATTGGTCAATCTCTATTCTTGCGCACTTGGTTTTCTTGGTAAGTGAACCATTAAATGTTTTTTATTGAGCATGGTCTTTCATATTAATATATTTAGTAATCAGTATCACTACTTGACAGACATTATTATTATGCATATTGAATCACGCTGATGCATATATACAGAACAAACACTGCTAGTTTACAAAGGGTCTTACTTCTGGACAGTGAAAATAAAGCTTGTTTTGATCAATACTTTCACAGATTATAACCAGACCTTCTGCAGCAAATATAAATTTCCCATTTCACTTGAGGACCAACCAGGTAAGAGATTGCACCTCTAAGAGATATTCTGTGTGTTGTCACTTCATGATACGAAAACCTTGGTGAAGCTCAAGGCTCTTGAACTGCATGTACATGTACAAGCATCTACAGTCATGGTTGCCACAGGCCTTGCTTTTCAAAATTCCCTGCTTTTCCGTGATAAAATTAATATTTCCCTGACCAAATAAATACAAAATGTCAGATCTAGTAGTAGCTTCTGGCCTCAACTTACAGTTGTCCTTTCTGCCCATTCATGAAGGCTCACAAGTTTTCAACAAATTTTCCTTCCTCATTAAGGAAAAATATAGTTGAGATCACAGTGACCCCAAATGTTCTGTCCAGCCCTTGATGGTATTAAATCAGCTGTGTTAAATTATTTCACTTTTACCTGACATTTCTTCAAAATGTGAATTTTTCATGATGCAAAATTTATAAAATTCCCTGACTTTTCCTTGACTTGGAGAATGTTTTTTTCCCTGACCATTTCCCGATCTATGGATCACAACATTGGTGTTTATAACCTGGCTTTAAGGAACACTGACAAGTCAGAATTTGATCTGATTGATTATTTTGATAGTAGTATTTGCCATCTGTCTCTAGAGGTATTTGTATCACATTAAACATCCTAGCAGTTGGTATTAAATGAATTTAGGACACACAACAGTTGTGAATCTTGGGGAGAGATGTGGGGTATCAACATTCCCTCTTTTATAAAATGTCTTACCCCCCCCCCCCCCCCCCTCCCTCCGCTGCCAACCTACAAGCAAGAACGGCCTCTGCTTCCTCCAATTCTTGGGTACATCTACATTCACCACCCTTCAATTTGGAAGCTAAGTACTTGCTTTGTGAAACAAACATACTTGCAACTGAGTACAGTTGGAAGTTGCTCTCAGATTTTGTGGCTAAATCAGTCAATTTTTGCTTGCTATCATAGAACTTGGTAGTGGACATACAATGTTTTTCTTATGTTATCTAAATACTAATTAACAAATTCCTTTTAGATTGGCATTCAAGAAGCCACACCCTCCAGACCTTCAGAGAATGGCTCTGCGTACTACACTCCTCCCCCACCCAATGCACCTCCACCTTACTATTCTCAAGAGGCTGGTCACTTCACAGATATCACATCCATGTTCTTGGCCAGTGGAGTTGCCAATGGCAACAAGGTACAAAATGTGATATAATTTCATATGTATAGGAAGTGTTAGTGCTGCACTTTTGTTTTGTTTCAACCTAATGAAACATCATTCCAAAAAATTGGCAAAAGGAATAATAACTAAAAAATACATGTATGATGCTGGGTCTGGATTCAAACGTGGGCCACACTGTTGGGAGGCAAGGGCTCTTACCACTCTGCCACTTCTTTTTGCAAGGGACATTTGAACTGACCTTCTGGCATATTTTGTTTTCCTTTGGCTGTCAAAAACATTGAAACTTTTAGACCAATTGATTGTGTAGTTGCCCTGATTTTTTGTTACAAAATGTGTGGTTGAGTATGCTATTTTATTTTACCATACCACAAAAAACTATGATGAGCAAGCTAGCTATGCATGTAACACTGCCTGAGAAATTATGTATACAGTGTAAACCAAAGGCAAAGTTAAGTTTATCTGCCACAAAACTTAGTGTTAGCAACAACCTCCCACCAAACAAACAGGCCCTTTTGAGTGCATTTTCCTTTTCTTAATTTCAAACTTTTGTCATGTTGTAACTTCAGAAGGTCCCTACATGGCTGTCAGAATTTCAACACAAGTTATGTCATTCTTCATTTTATCACCCTCAACATCATTGTTTCAATGCTGCGTCAGATGTTAGAATTTTACCTAAACAGTCCTAGAGCCTTGTTGGTGGAGGTGTGACTGTATACCCAAGTTCTGGTTATTAGTTGATTTTATTAATTAAATGGTAACTGACCTGTTTTAATTTAACTTTACAGCCACCATATTCATCCTCGAATGGTATGCAAAATAGAGCAATAAATGGTTACCCTAGGATGCTGGCAAGTCAATCACCCATGACTGGAAGGCAAAACGGAGAAGTGAATGGTTTCCCTATGATGTCTGCGAGTCAATCAGTTTCCTAACCAGTGCACATGGCAAATCAAGCTGTAAATACTGGCATATCATAATGCAGTTCACATCAAATCTTTTGTATTTGATTTAATATTAATCATAAGTTAACCATTTGGAACACTTCTGTGTGGTTTTTTTTTTTTTCATACAAACATAAAAGACAGTAGAAGCTAAAACTTGTAAAATGTAAAAAAAAAAAAAAGTTTACCTACAAAGTCAACACCACAATGGCCTTAAGATGGTGTCATTTATAACAAAACACCCATTTAGGAAATATAAATTGTACTTACATGTAAGAAATAGAAAAGGTTTTCCATTTTTTTGTTGTTTTTTTTTTTAAGTTATAACAACACGAGTGGTAGTTTGGTAGAACAAGAAATGGTGCAAGTACACAAGATGCAGTTTTCCACAGCCTTTTCAAGTTCTCCTGATCTTTCACAAGTGTCCCTTTATTTCATTAGGA
Source organism: Orbicella faveolata (assembly GCF_042242905.1). NCBI lineage: Eukaryota > Metazoa > Cnidaria > Anthozoa > Scleractinia > Merulinidae > Orbicella > Orbicella faveolata. The sequence continues at coordinate 31,288,108 of NW_028301553.1, forward strand.
TCATGGTGAAAATGTTTTCTATTTCTTTAAGGAAAACACTGTGAGAAGTCAAGAATGGAAGTCACTCATTCACTTTGATTATTAGAATGTAAATTCTCTTTTCTCCCACCTGGGTGGCACAGGCAACTAACTTTTGCCTTTGGGCGACTGGAAAAACCTACTTTTTTCTTGTAAGCTTGAGTGCTGGGCACCCGGGATTTCATGGTCACAAACCTTTGAAGTGATCATAATTTTTTTTAGACCACAGCATTGGTCAAGTTAAATTATAGAAGTACGGCTCTTAGTGAGTGCTCTCTTACAGAGTGTTTTCTAGGTACATTTTTCAAGATAAAAGTTTCTAGCCTTTATTGTTTGGACACCTGTAAGTATCAAAAAACAAAGTTGATTCACATTTTGTTTGCCATAATTTGTACTGTACACAATGCTTTTCGTAAGCTAAAATATTAATATTATGTGTTAGGCAGCCATGCATCTAAAAATGGTAGTGTTATTTAATTGAACAGTGTTCTTGCATAAGTTATTTCTTATCTCTTGTAAAACATAATTTATCAAGCATGGCATTATATGCTCTTGTTAAAACCCTTTAAAGTTGGCAGTGGATAAAGAAGGAAAATTTCATGTTATGGTAATGAACACTCAACGCATTCATGAACAGAAAATAACAATAAATTTCACATTAAACAGTTTTCTCACATTAATTTAGTCAGAAAACAAATTTTATACTAACCTATATACATACTATAATGGTAGACTGTAAGTGAATATGAAAGATCTTAAATAAGTGGTGGCTTGGTTGTACATGTAATATGAATTATTTTTTAAGTAAGACTGAGAACTTTTTCTATATTATTTAGCTCAGAACTGTAATGTAAACAATATGCCAACCTTATAATGCAAATAATTATTATCAATAATTGTAATCAGCAATATTATTAAGAAGTAAAGAACTTGGTTTAAGTTATGGTGAATCTTAAGTTCAGTTCATCAACTGATCACTTTCTATCCTTACTAATTTTATTCCTGTTATGTTTTGATTTTTCTAAGAGCTACTGTACATTAAAGTTTTAAAACAAGTACTGACCCAGTCAAACTTAATGAAAACATAACCCAAGAAACCTGACTTCTTGTGAAGTTATGTTTCAATGTTTCAAACAATCTAAGATTAGACAAGCAGCTTGATTGGCTGAGAGAATGTAAACAGTAAACCAAAATTGTATATTGCAGCCAATAGTTTCTGATTATTCTTGGCCCTCTACATCCCCTGACTTAAATCATGAGATCATGCATAGTTCTTCAAAGATGAGAATACTGGTCAACTGTTTTACATAAAAAAAAGTTTGCTTGCTTTTCTTTTTTAACAATACCTTTCAGTCAAATAATCAACTTGTAGTATCACAACATACATGGCTAGTTTGTTAATTAACAAATTCAACCACCACTTCATACTATACATGTATTGCAGGGGTTTCGTTAATGTTTTCAGCAGGAGAGCAACTGTTTTTCACAGGTAGGCAAAACTATCTGATCTGAACTTCTTTGTAGGAAAAACTTTCCACTAGATGGTCAAACCAGCTTGGAAAAATCATCCTCACAGCTGGTCAATTTGCCCGGTGCCCGGTGACCGGCCCTTAATGAAACTCCTGGTATTGTAGGTTGCTTAGATCAATATCTATGGATTATTGACCAAGTGGGAAATTTGGTCAATAAAGGTTTATTATATGGAAACAGAATACTATTTACCTAATGTTCACACATGCATTGTACATGCGCATTGTTTCATAAGAACTCACTGGATGTATGATGAAATATTAAGAGACATAAACAGTTAACAAGGTGGCTACTTTTCATTGAATATGGCTGTAATAAACATTTTTAGAGGCAAGTATGTTTGTGTGACAAGATGTTATAAGTCATCCCGAGTCCTGGAAGATAAAAAATGCCTGGGCTGATTTGGGTAAAAGCTTTGCACAAATTTTATGAAGTGTCAAAAAAGTTGATTTTATGGAGTGCCTTACCTACCTTTAACACTTTTTGCCCTCCCCCGACACCTTTTATGAACAATTTTTGTCATAAGCAGCACGTATCAACATGAAGATCCATCACTCCGACAACAAAACCTAGCTCCAAATCCCAAATGGCATACATCGATTTGATTTGAGCTTATATGCCATTTAATAATACATGTGGTAATTATAAAATAGCTTCTGGGAAATAGAGAAATCATAGCAAATAACTTTTGGCATGGCTCACCTGAATTTCTGCTGTAACAATTTAGCTGGCATTTTGACCCACGGCTGCGGTCTCCAAATGGCGGCCTAGCGATGAATGGAAATCAAGCATATTTAGAACAAGACTTCGCTTTTTTTCTCTCTTAATAAATTTTAGGCGGCGCAAACGTTTTCTTTTTATAAATTAACGTCAAATACATTCTTTTGTGCTATTTGTGGCCTCGGTAATGATGTGTAGTCATGCCGAGAAATGAACAATGTCATTTTCTCATTTCTTTCAATTTTCCCGGTTCCCACTCGAATTTCCCGCCACATTCAAGTGTAGAGAATTTGTATGCTGAGTAAAGTAGTCAGCTACTAATTAATGTGAGAAAACTAATTAGAAGGGCCATTTTGATGCGTTTTTGGAAATCATACCGTTTTGAGAAGTTTTAAAATTTCATTAAAACCTATTTTCGATTGAAAATGCGACAAAACTCTCCAAAAAGATTGTGGTAACTATGATCGAACGCTGAACTCTCACCACACGGCTTGGGAACCTCGCTAGTCGTGTCTGTGCGACCGCCATTTTCAACTGAAAACAACAGAATTTGAAAGAAAGCGAAGTGGCTGTCAAGTGGTTGCAGAAATTGTTTCTTCTTCTTTTTAGCAGTCAGCTTCGAAGATAATCAAGGAAATGCCGGTTAAGCAAATATGCTACTCTGACAAGTACTCAGACGATCACTACGAATACAGGTAAGGTTGTTCGATCCTCAATTCATGAGGAGATTGTTCTTTTCAGTTTCGAATTTCGAATAGGGACGCTATATGAGAATAGAGTTGTCATTACAATCTGCTAGAGTTTATTCCCTAGATGTTTTTGTCATCGTTCGTAGTTGATGACCACTTGGATTTGAATACAAAGTAATAAACTCGGGAGCTCTCAGGCCAAACGTCGAACTTCACATGAGACGAACTAAAATGAGCGAATTAAGTTCATGAAAAGTTCGACGTTTGACTTTACTGAGTTAGTCCGACTGAATTTAGATCAACCAACACGTTCTATGATTCTGTCTTCTTTAGAACTTGTGAATAGTCCCAATTAGGAGAGGGTTTCAGCCTAGACACGTTAATAAAGTTGTTGCCACTGTTTTTGTTGTTGTTGTTGTTGTTTAGAAGGCCAGGATAGAAAGTGACTAGCCATATAAGAAAAGCTGTGTAATAAGTATATTTGCAGAATCTGATCTCTCTCAAAAATTCTTGTTGAGTCGTAGTAACAATGTCAAGCACTACAAATTGCGTGGTTGTCTTGCCCTGCCCAGCTGTCAAAAAAGACCTTGGTTCATACGAGGAAGCAACATTGCAAAATTTGCACAAATATAATTGAACAATGCTGAAGCCAGAATTCAGATTGCAAAGAAAATCAGTTTTACCGCTTGCCCTTTTGAGCAAACTGTAACTAGAATGTAGTAGCCACTACCCCTCAAAATACTCACTAAAACAGTAAATTTGGTCTTTTAAAGTTCTTCTTTAATTTGAATTTTCTCAATGGCTTGGATAAGTGAAGGATGGAATCAGCTACCCACACGGTGAAGTTGATCAGCTCCAGGCTATCTGACACAACTTTCTTTGCATGCTAGAATTGCAGAACCTTTTAACAACAAACTACAGCTGACAAAAATTGTACAAGATCACACAGACATACACTTTCTAAGAGGCAAGAAAAAGTCAAAGGTCCTTGTGTCATGCCAGTCTAACAGCACTGATTATATATATGTTTTTGCATTTGTCGCTACTTTTACTTGCTCCAGGCATGTGATTCTTCCCAAAGATTTAGCAGAACTAGTTCCCAGGACCCACTTGATGACAGAAAGTGAGTGGCGTAACCTTGGGGTACAACAGTCTCCAGGCTGGACTCACTATTTGATTCATGAACCTGGTAAGATCTTCTCAAACTCATTAATAGTTCATCAAATTTGAACAAAGGGAATCATGACCATTACTTTGTTTTATGATTTGACGTCTCTCTTCTCTCCTTAGTTTTAGTTTCGATTGGGAAGATATGTCAAACACTCAACACAGTATTTGACCACATTTCCAAACACCTGGAAGTTCGTCAAAAATACTGAGCTACACACTGCATTTTCAACTCTCTTGACTGTTTTTGGAAATGTGGTCAAACACGGTCTTTCGTGTTTGATATATTACTTCAAGGTCAATAAAGAGTTGAGTAAGTCGATAACAGTTAAAAACCCGCTATTTTTTTTAATCGGAGTTGTGATATCAGAGAGCTGCATAGGTCTACAATTTGGACAGCTAATTTTTAGGAGATGGTCTCAGGAGTTTCTATCTGGCCCAGGCACGGGCAAATTGACCAGCTGTGAGGATGATTTTGCCCACCTGATTTGACCATCTAGAGGAAAGTCTTATAAAGAATTTCAGTTCAAAGAGTTTTGTCCGCCTGTGAAAACCAGTTGCTGTCCTACTGATAAACACCTAGATGGTCTTATAATTCCTTTTGTTTCATCTTCACAGAGCCACATGTGTTGTTGTTTAGAAGACCTGCAAGCCAGCATCATTGACACATTGCTTGGCGGTTTTATTTTTGAGATGATTATGTACAGATGAACCAAGAGAAGCATGTGGTGATGGTTCACGCATGGATTAATACTTGTGAAACCAAATTTGCCAAGAAATTTTACAATGAAGATTATCTTTGTCATTTCCCAGACAGTGGATACATGTGTGCTTAAGCTGTTAGTTTAAGGCTCAAAATACAGATACTCCCTACAGTTTTCAGCAAGTTTTGTTCAACTTAGTTAGGAGAAATTGAATGATTCACTGTTAGGGAACTTCTTTACATGGAACATTATCATTGTCAATAATTCATTTCCCCAGAATCTGCTTTGAACACGAAGTTCATAAGAAATTAGCTTTCAGGCAATTCTTGAAAGACCTTTGACATGCACCAAAAAGGGGATTAAACATTGCAAACATTACAAAACAAGCGCAGTTCAAATATCAAAATAAAGTGCTTTATTGCTTTTATTAAAAAATAACCAGTAATTTTATGATTGAGGATTATCGTAATTATTTCAATCTTTGGACTGATTCCTGTGGTAATTTTCTGGATTGCAAGTCATGTTTGGGTGTCCTGTGGACCGCCATACTTCTCTCAGTGCCGCATTGCTCCAGCTGCATCTCTCTGATTCCTGGAAAACAGAAAAGGACAGTAAAGTTTATTACAGTCCATCAAATATTTTTCTCAGATGCGATTGGTTTAAATACTTCATGTGGTGAAGACAAAGTTAAAAATGGAGTGAGAGTTTTCATTGTTCAAAACTAACAATATAGTAGGTTAGGTTCATTTGACTTCGAAAATAAGCCAGGGTTTCAGGCGTTTTGTAAACTCTTAGCTTTTCCAACCAAATTTCTGCATGAATTTTCGTGCCAAATGGTGGTCATCAGAAAACTTGAGGATGATGTTTGGGAAAATTAAACTTTTGTCGTCTTTCTTTCACTGTTTTATACACTTAAGTGCGAATATATGTATTTGCTGTGAATAGAATTTTTTCTATCTTTGTCCTGGATTGAATTAATTAAGGACTAGAGGAAATGAAACAAAATGGGAGGCAATTTTTCTCGTTTGCCAGTTGCTCTCTGATTAGAAAAGGAATGTCAGCCCGTCGTTTCCGATGAGTTATCGATTCTTCAACACGATATTCTCTCCTCCAATCACTGGCCTTAAACATTCACCTGACCCTACAAGCAAGCAAGGACACTACTCACATCTAAGCACACTATTCACTTGTGTCCTCAGATCACGCAGTAATGCAGTGCCAGAGAAAAAACGTTGCGTGACAGCTCGAATAGTCACCTGATTGAAACGTATGGTTAACAGTAATGAGAATTTTTAAGTCAGTTTGTAAACGTACCTTGTCACTGCACTGCTGTACGTTGATTACATTCCTTTCCTCTGATAAACGGGGGAGGCCTGGTGGAACTACCAATCAAAAACATAAATTGAGAAGTATATATAAGAACAAATATTACTCAGGAAGTAACCAAAAATAGACCAGGTGGCGGTCGCCCAATATTGGCATGTTTTCTCATTTCTCTAATGTTTCGAGGAAAGTTTAGAAGTATTACTGGATAATTCAATTCCTGGTATTAAAGGCTAAAGAAAGGAATTTTAAGGCCATGCGACTTCAAAATGAATTGACAAGCGTCTATAGTCGATTCAGCCTTCTGCCCTATCAACTGTCTATCACCTTGTGGAAATCTCTACCTCATACTGTCACTGTTATTTATAGACACCAATGGGAGAACCAGTCAGATTTGTGGATGTCCAGCAAATGGGTTTAATTTGAGCAGCGAAAGTAACTTCCTTTTGCCTTGGCTTTGCATTTCTTCTCTTGGTGATTGGTTCAAAAAGGAACGTGCCATTTTCTCAACCAATCAGAAGACGGCGTGACGCGCGCGCACGCGTTTTCCCGCGCTTTGCGCCAGCGGAATTATATGTACAAATGTTTGCTTCGAGTTTTGATTGTTTCACTTGATAAAACCGAGGAGTGGAAATTAACAGACCCTACACTGATACCTACAGTGTTGTGTAATTAGCGAGAGATTTTTTTCGGTGGAATCTCAGACGAGGATGTCCACTTTAGGATAGATGTGATGAAATTTAGCTTGGGAAAAACGAAGTGTTATGTACGAGGAAACTTTCTATCCTGTATTTTTTCACGGTGGAAGGAAAATACGTCAATTCACAGAAATGCGTAGAGAAAATCTTCAGCTATCGATCTATCTATGTTTCGGTTCTTCATGGCTAAAAACCATATTCTTGAGTTGGATCTAACACGGGTTCCTATTGGTTATTTCTTTGGTCACGAGACATAAACCAATTAACAAATTGACGTCAGTTTCTTATGCGTCTGTCCTCTTATTGATGGTAAATTTCGTCATAACATTGTCAAAGTGGTTCCGCAGTAAACTTTTTACAATAACAAGACCCCAAAATGGTCAAATACCGGCAATGTAAATGAGGGGAAAAGACGCCGTAAACTTGCCGTAAACAAAGATGAGTGAATTTTATTCACAATGACGCGAACATTGTCAATAGCTTTTCTCGATTTTTGATTGGCTACTTAAAAAAGTTCATAAAATCTCATTGGTTAAAAAGTTGACAATCTGACAGCTGAAAGTTGAACTTGAAAGTTTGCATAAATTAAAATTTTATCCGTCTGTACTCTCATTGATGATAAAAATGAGCCAATCAGCAACTAAGAAATGGCGCTTCCGCGTGCGATCGATTTGAATTTGGTTGATGTCTCGTGACCAAAGAAATAACCAACGCAGTGCGCAACCACCTTTGGAAATGACTGATTTAAAGACAGTTGAAACGTCTAAACCAGTTTGGTATAAAACAAACAAAACTCATTTCCATATGAAAGGTCTTGCGGTGGGACACATATTGAATTGAAGAAAAAACTCAACTTGTAAAAGGCTCGTTTAAGCTTTTTTTGTTTTTACTCACTGATTCCAAGAGCTGGCCGGTCCCTCTCAGGTCGATAAGAATGATGGGATGGCCACTTCTTCCCTCCTCCCAAGGTGTACTGGGATGGGTCTCTGTAGCTGAAGCGCGATGTGGACTGGAGACTATAATGGATAGTGGGCGGGCCTTCTGTGAACAAAGACATGATTTACGTAAATATAAAGGATGACTGTTGGTTAGAAGTCTGCGATTAAACACAGGTCTCAAAAAGCTTCAAAAATACTCCGCTGGGCGTCGTATTCTCAACTATATTCTCGGTGTTTAGAAAGGTGATGAAAACCCGGTTTCTCGTGTTTGATTTATTACGTGGCCTTTAGAATTTGAAATTCAAAAATTTTCATTCTACTTTTTTATCTCTTTATAATTCTATGGAGTATAAAAAACTGTTTTTTAAAATAGTCAACTATAAACAGAGACTGCAAAATGTACCACCAATTTCTGATCCTTTTTTAAAACAACGATTCTTAGAACTCAGAATAAATGCTCAATAGATGTGTGAGGAGTACTACGCGAACAGCTACAGTAAGATGCGACACACCTCTTTCTTCGTGTGGTGAAACGTGTGATAAAGGTCCACTTGAGAAATTAGTCAAATCTGTTGAAATTTAATTACTGTTAATTTTTATTGCAAGATGATAGATAAGGCGGTTTTGAAATGGTTAGTGAGTGAGACACCTTGGGCCGGAAAGGTTCCCTATGGTATCATGAGGCAATTAGGACTTTCTCTTCCCCACCTTTGAATATTAATTTACTGGTAACCACCCCACCCCTCCACAATATTTTGTCAACGTTATGCAGACAAGATGCAGACAACTGGTGGCAACCATTTTATGGGGAAGTCTTTGCGACTTCATTGTTAATATCTTGGTTCATTAGAATACATATTAATTTGCGTAGAGTCATGTAGAGAAGACATCAGGTTAAAAACAAATCGACTTCAAATATTCAAGAAGTTAGTGAAACTTAGTAACTTATTGAATGAGATATTGGCTTTCAACTACTGCAAAATTTCTGGATGGCAAAAGGCTAGTAACAATGCAACTAGCCCGCAGAACAGGCGGATTAGCGAGGCAGGAAACGCGATACATGAGCGCAGAGCGCTGCCACTTGCGCGAAGCGCGAGTTGAAAAAAAATTTTTGCCACTCGGGCTCCACGCACGACCGTGTATCACGCTTCGCGGTCTGCTCCGCTAACCCGCCTGTTCTGCAGGCTAAGTAACAACAACAACATCCAATAGAAGAGTCAACATTTCGTATAAAATTTTAGTTTTTAGATCGGCGTCACACAAATAGTATTTAATACAGTCGAACCTCCGGTTGCGACAACCTCTCATAAGCGACCACCTCTACTCACCGACCAGTTTTCCAAAATACCAAAAGTTTCCCAGTCAAATCATTATATTTGGAACCTTTTGTAAGCGACCACCTCTCGGAAGCGATTGCGACCACTAACCTCTCGTAAGCGACCGCTTCACAGATATTGGAGTGAAAATTGGATAATGAGGGGTTATGACATCATTGCGTTTCTGGGTAGTACCGGATTTTTTTTTCTCAAAATTGACTTTTTGCATGAATAAAACATTTAACAATTTAAAGAAAATATGCACATACACTGTACTCAATTAGTCTTAAAAGAGACGACCGTAAATGTCACAAAATTACCATATACTAGCGAGGCAAAATTTTGACCCAATATGGTCTCACCCTTACAGGGTGACGTGGTCTAAGTTCTGGTAAAGGACCACCTCACGTATATGCGACCACCTAGGCTTGACATTTTGGGTGGTCGCTTACGGGCGGTTCGACTGTCCATCAGGATTAAATTTGTTGTCACTACTAATCATTCCACGCCCTTTCATGTATTCAGAGTTGAAATTGTTGTTGTTTGATCCAAGGCTGCTACGCTTATTCTAAAGAAGCAAATACTGAATGTTTCACCATGCTTTTTTTAAAGCAACTATGATAATTACATCACGCTACAACAAGTAGTAATCAAAGATTATGAGGGTACTTTCGACGCCTTCACTTTTTAAACTTTCATTAGGTGACTTTAAACTCCTGTCTATTGCTAAACTCAACATAAATAAGGTGATTACATCACGCTTCAAAAAGTGAACTCACCCAAATGTCCCACAAGAGTTGGATATCTTGTGCGCGTGTGCCGGAAGTCTGGGTTCCATATAGCGTAGGGCTGAATAAAGAAAATCATTCATGCTTCTTAAATAAGCACAGTTCCAGTCACCTGCGGCTTAAAATAAGAAAGTTGCTCGGCAAAATAAGGAAGCCTTAATCGCCTTTACATTTCTCTGCGGGAAAACGTTGGATGTTCAAAAAACTTAAGCCTTGAGATAGTAGTGAAGGATGCTTTTATATAGAATTCCACAAACTCTCAGTGCTGCTGTGTTGAAAGAAAATCATGCTAAAGGCGGTTTTCACTTGAGCGTGGACAGTAATTCGCAGTTGATTTGGTTTTGTACTAAACTCATGACGGGACGCACGGGGCTTCTACTGTAAGTACCGCAGAGAAATGGTAGGAAATTTTCCTAGCATTCCTTACATACTCTCACTAGGGATCTTCGTCTTGCGGCCAGGCAAGGCGTCATAATCTGTTTCAGTGAAATGTCGATGATATTAACTAAAAAATAAACCAGAAAGGGCCGATGGAATATGAGACAAGCTTTAAAATGAAGTCACGATATTAATAGTGCTTTAAAAGTAAATAGTGCGTTCGAGTTATTCTCGATGCTTTCAAATGATGGCGGACTCCACCGACGCCAATAATCTGGAACAAAACAAGGTCATTATATATCGGATCACGTCTAAACACACGTGAAGAAAGACTTGGGCAGGAAAAAAACGTGAGCGGGCAAAACCGGGGAATGCCGATAAATCAAGTAATCCCGCAATGATGAACGAATTACACAACATCAGCCTATAACTATTAGTATTTTATATTTTATATTTGTATTTATGTTAGTGTCCCCAATTAGTTATCTTTAGCTAAATACTCCGACACTCAAATAAAGTTTATGTATGTATGTATGTACCTTCCTCTGCTTCTCCCCCTGAACCAAGTTCAGACCTACGAACTGAACTTAAAGATACCAAAGTGCCTACGAATGGATGTTGAGCGCGACGAGCAGACGTAAATGTCTTGTTTACCCAATGAAAGCCATCACAATAAACTCTGAGCTTGCATCGAGATGCTTATCCGGGGGTAAAGGAGCGTTTGATTAATCAATCTAAAACAGATCTTAAGGAATAAAAACCCAGATGATCTGGAATACTTGTCTGAGTGTGTCGTTGGCAGTGGGAGCCACATGCAGTATTATCATGCTCGGCAATTGAAGTTATTGTGTAGAAAATATCGCACAATTACACAGCCGAAGGGGAAAAAAAGCGCGAGGAGAAACTTAATACATGGAGCTAAGATAGATTGTCAGTGCTTTAGGTGACTATGCACGGCTACCAATGGCTTGGCCAATCGCTTGAATTGGCCAATGGCTCGTACACGCAACGAATCGTAAAAGTCCGTAAGTAACGACCTCCGAAAGAAGTGAACCCAACCCCATCCCCTGAAAATAGAGGAACTAAGGTTCAAAAGTATAATTATTTTTCCAATCAATAACCTGAATAACGTACGATAAACTTATGACGATTCAACTAGGGAAGGTATAGCTTATTCCAGGAGGCATCATGAAGCGCCCTGGTAAAACAAACCCCGCAAAATTTTCATCAATTAACAAGAAGGTACTAACAGGACATTTTCTTCAAATTGAAATAACTAAAATTAAGAACTTTGCATCATTTTTAACCCTTTGAATACCAATTACGCGTACATGCGTAATTAATGGTCGCGCTCTTTGTACCACTTGTGACTTTATGAATTTAAATGTTATCAGATATTCTTGATAAGCAGATAGTAGTACTAGGCTAGGCCTTTCCGTACAATGGTCAGGTTTAGATATCGACGACATTCCGACGTCGCAAATCGAAAAAAACGTTATCAGTTTTGGTGCAAAAACGGTGGTAAAATGGTCCACTACGCCTCTGATTGATCAAGGTCCATTTCTAGGCTTCGCCCGTAATTAACATCCAACTTTTCACGGCAGCCAGAAAAGTTGGAGACGCGCCGCACTCGCGTTTTAGGTGCGGGAATCCCAACCAATGCTCACCTAATTTTTTAAAGATGCTACTTTTAGCCCTCCCCCAAATCTACACACGTGTATTTCACTTATAGAAGTCTATCGATTTGGACAGTGCTTGGGTGACAGATTCTCGCCCATATCAACTTTCTTTTCTCTAGTAAGTTCTCGCACGTTTAGAGATGCGCCCCACTCGCGGTTTTGGTTTCGGGATCTCAAACTATGCTTACTGGACTTTTTAAAGATGCTAGATTTAGCCCTTTCTCAAATCTACACACGTGTATTTCACTTGTGGTACTCTGTCGCTTTGACAATGCTTGGGTTGGAGATTCTCGCCCATTTATATTTGTTTCTCTCGCGTGTTTTCGCGCGTTTAGAGATGCGCCACATTCGCAATTTCGGTGTCGGCATCTCAAACTATGCTTACTGGACTTTTTCAAGATGGTAGATTTGGCCCTTTCTCAGATCTACACACGTGTATTTTACTTGTAGAAGTCTATCGATTTTGGACAGTGTTTGGGTCGGAGATTCTTCTTGCCCATATCAACTTTCTTTTCTCTCGTAAATTCTCGCGCGTTTAAAGATGCGCCACACTTGCGTTTTAGGTGCGGGGATCCCAACCAATGCTTCCCTAACTTTTTAAAGATGCTACTTTTAGCCCTCCCACAAATCTACACACGTGTATTTTACTTGTGGTAGTCTATCGATTTGGATAGTGCTCAAAGTCGCCGAGACCGGGCTACGCGCAGCGTGATTTTGAGCAACTTTGGGTCGATTTCCATGAACTTGGGCGATATGTTCGAGTCTTAGGGACTCTAAACTAATTCGAGAAGACTTTGCTTTTCAGTGAATTGGAAAAAGGAAAAATTTTTGAACGCTTGGTTATGAGCAGTCTGGCTGAAATATAGCCACTTAGTGTCTAGAAAGTCGCCGAGACTGGGCTACGCGCATCGTTATTTTAACAAACTTTAAATCGATTTTTAGGATTTTGGGCGATATTTCCCAAGTCCCAGGGACTCTAAACTAATTCGAGAGGACTTTGCTTGTCAGTGAATTGGACAGAGGAAAAATTTTTGAACGCTTGGTTATGAGCAGTCTGGCCGAAAATAAAAGACTTTATTTAACCTGACCCGTAAGCATACTTTGGGATCAAAAAATTGAACCTAATTTACAGTACATACATGATTGATACGATCTTGATCCATAAAATGCTTAAAAATATGTGTTTTAAACTTAGAAAGAGTGTTTAATTCTCTGATCTCTCTTGGTAATCCGTTTCATTCTCGTGCAGCGTCACACTTGAAGGTAGACTGACCCATTTTCGTTTTAGTTGGTGTGACGTTTAAAAGTGTTGAGTCTTTAAGTATTCTTCCATGCAGATCAGACCTCTTAACAAGATATCCCTCTAACTGGTGCGGACAGTGAACATTGTATACGATCTTAAACGCTAATTGTAGCTTCAAAAACCACCGTCTACTATCTAAGGATAGCAGATATAGCCTGTTACGCGTATCCTGTGAGCACGTTCTGCGATTCGCAGCAAGAATAATACGCATGGCCTGATTCTGTAATCTCTCTAATCGTCGTGAATTACTTTTTCCACAGACACCCCATATGATACACCCGTAATCTAGGATGGGTAATATTTAACAATCAGACCCGTAGCCCGCAAGGGCTACAGGTCAATAGCCCATGAGGCGAAGCCGAATGGGCTATTGACCCGTGGCCCTTGAGGGCGAAGTGTCTAATTGTTTTAGTATCACCCAACTAGTCGGACAGAAAAGGTAATAATAAAGTTAGCAAATGCAAGTTGAAGAAATATTTATTTGGGAATAAAACGAAAGAAAGCTTCACGCTCGATGGCGCCAATTTCGCTACTCGAGGACTATTACTAATAGTCCCCTAGTAGCGTAGCCAATCAAAATGCAGGATTTGCATTAGTCCACTAGTTGGGTGATACTAAAGTTTGTTTATATATGTTCAGTAGAACTCTTTGGCTAAGAGAGGGCGCGATCCTGTTTAACATTTTGAGTTTAGGATAAACTCTGGGTGCAATATACGTAATGTGCTTATTCCAGTTTAGGCAACTGTCCATATATACACCTAAATATTTGCAATGCTCACTTTGTTTCAACAGCTTTTCGTCAAGTTTCACTTGTAAGTCACGTTAGCTACCGAATATCTTGATCCAACTAGCATAGCCTCGGACTTTTTATGGTTGCTGATGAGACCGTTGCGGCGCAACCAAACGCTTACTTGATTAAGATCATCGTTAACACACTGTTCAGCAGCACCAACATCATTGGAACTTGCATGAAATTCAGTGTCGTCGGCATAAAGAATGACTTGGCTGGTTTCACAGGCACTGGATATGTCGTTTATATGTATATCAAATAAGGTCGGTCGCTACTTAGTGCTACTTAGTGACTAGAAAGTCGTCGAGACCGGGCTACGCGCATCGTTATTTTAACCAACTTTAGGTCGATTTCCAGGAACTTGGGCGATGTCTCCGAGTCCCAGAGACTCTAAATTAATTCTAGGAGACTTTGGTTTTCAGTGAAATGGCCAGAGAAAAAATTTTTGAATGCTTAGTTATGAGCAGTCTGGCCGAAATATAGCCACTTAGTGACTAGAAAGTCGCCGAGCCCGGGCAATGCGCAGCGTAATTTTGATCAACTTTGGGTCGATTTCCAAAAACCTGGGCGATATTTCCAAGTCTCAGGGACTCTAAACTGATTCGAGAAAACACGCGAGTGAAAAAAAGATATAAATAGGCGAGAATCTTTAACCCAGGCATTGTCCAAAGCGACAGACTTCCACAAGTGAAATACAGGTGTGTAGATTTGAGAAAGGGCCAAATCTAGCATCTTTAAAAATCCAGTAAACATAGTTTAAGATCCCGACACCAAAACCGCGAGTGTGGCGCATCTCTAAACGCGCGAGAACTTACGAGAGAACAGAAAGCTGATTTAGGCGGAAATCTCTAACCCATGCACTGTCCAAAGCAATAGACTTCCACAAGTGAAATACACGTGTGAAGATTTGGGGGAGGGCTAACAGTAGCATCTTTAAAAACTTAGGTAAGCATTGGTTGGGATCCCCGCTCCTAAAATGGCGAATGTAGCGCATCCCTAAACGCGCGATAACTTACGACAGAAAGGTAAGTTTATATGGGCAAGAATCTCCAATCCAAACACTGTCCAAATCGATAGACTTCCCCAAGTGAAATACACGTGTGTAGATTTGAGAAAGGCCCAAATCTAGCATCTTTAAAAAGTTAGGTAAGCGGTGGCTGAGATCACCGCAACTAAAACGTGAGCGGAGCGAATCTCAAAACGCGCGAGAACTAACTAGAGAAAAGAAAGTTGATATGGGGGAAAATCTCCAACCCAAACACTGTCCAAATCGATAGACTTCCACAAGTGAAATACACGTGTGTAGATTTGAGAAAGGGCCAAATGTAGCATCTTTAAAAAGTCCAGAAAGCATAGTTTGAGATCACGACACCAAAATCGCGAATGTGGCCGATCTCTAAACGCGCGAAAACACGCAAGAGAAAAAAATATAAATGGGCGAGAATCTCCATCCCAAGCATTGTCCAAAGCGACAGACTTCCACAAGTGAAATACACGTGTGTAGATTTGGGGGAGGGCCGAATGTAGCATTTTTAAAGAACCCCGTAAGCATACTTTGGGATCCCCACACCAAAACGCGAGTGTGGTGCATCTCTAAACACGCGAGAACTTTCGAGAGAAAAGAAATTTGATATGGGCGAGAATCTCTTAGCCAAGCACTGTCCAAATCGAAAGACTCCCAAGAGTAAACAATACCCATGTGTAAATTTAGGAGAGGGCCAAAACTAGCATCTTTACTAAAAAGCCCCGTGAGCATAGTTTAAGATTCCCACACCAAAAGTTCGAATGTGCCCCATAGCTAAACGCGCGAGAAAAGACAAGGGAAAAGCAAACTGAAAACAAACTCGTAAAAATGTCCACCCAGGCACTGTTCAAATCGATAGACTTTCACAAGTGAAATAGACGTTGGAGATTTGGAAGAGGGCTAAAGCTAGTATCTTTAAAAACCGAGGTAAGCAAAGTCTGGGATCCCCACATCTAAGAGCGAGTGTGCCGCCTCGCTTAACGTGCGAGAACACGCGAAAGAAAAGAAAATTTACATGGGAAAGAATATCTAACCCAAGCACTGTCCAAATCGCTACACTTCCACAAGTAAAATACACTTGTGTAGATTTGGGGAAGGGCCAAAACTAGCATTTTTAAAGAGCCCCCTAAGCATAGTTTGTGATCCCCATACAAAAACTGCGAGCGTGCCCCATCGCTAAACGTTCGAAAACACGCGAGTGAAAAAAAAGATATAAATCGGCGAGATTATTTAACCCAAGCATTGTCCAAAGCGACAGACTTCCACAAGTGAAACACACGTGAGTAGATTTAAGGGAGGGCAAAAAGTAGCATCTTTAAAAGTTAGGTGAACAGTGGTTGGGATCCCCGCACCTAAAATGCGAGTGTGCCGCGTCTCTAAACGCGCGAGAACTTAAAGAGAAAAGAAAGTTGATATGGGCGAAAATCTCCAACCCAAACACTATGCAAATCGATAGTTTTCCACAAGTGAAATACACTTGTGTAGATTTGGGGGAGGGCTAAAAGTTGCATCTTTAAAAAGTTAGGTAAGCATTGGTTGGGATCCCCGCACCTAAAACGCGAGTGTGGCGCATCTCTAAACACGCTAGAACTTACGAGAGAAAAGAAAGATGATATGGGCGAGAATCTTCAACCCAAACACTGAGCAAATCGATAATTTTCCACAAGTGAAATAAACGTGTGTAGATTTGGAGGAGGGCTAAAAGTAGCATCTTTAAAAAGTTAGGTAAGCATTGGTTGGGATCCCCGCACCTAAAACGCGAGTGTGGCGCATCTCTAAACGCGCGAGAATTTACGAGAGAAAAGAAACTTGATATGGGCGAGAATCTCTCACCCCATGAGGGGACGGAATTGACTTCTACTGTAAGTATCTCTGCCTTGGTTTTTTTTTTTTTAATGCTATGAGAACAGGGCTGTATTTCTCTAAGGCTGTGGGTTTGATTCGTAAAAACACTGAGTTGTTATAAATCGTTTAGAAATTCTTCCCTCCGGTTGAAATTTATGTTGCTGGCCCATTAGCGTGCGAACGCAGAAGTATTTCCGGGTGTCACTTGGTTGCGCCGAAAAATAACGTCTGGGAACCCGAGCCAGGAAACGATTTCTGTGACGTAGGAATTTTAAGCCAATCACAGTTTAGCTCAAATAGCCCCAGAACCACTGCGTGAGGTTTTTGCTGTGAGGAGCACTCGAGTTTCATTCTATCATGGAATGTGATTGTCCAATTAGAAACAAAAGTCATTACGTCACAGAAATCGTTTCCTGGCTCGGGTTCGCAGACGTTATTTTCGGTGGAACTAAGTGACAGTCGGAAATACGTCTGCGTTCGCAGACTACTGGCACATGGGTGGGCACTTTATATGTAGACCGTGATGTAAGATACATTAAACTATTTTTACTGTTCATGATGCACTGCTACGTTAGTCTGCTTTATAAATATTTAATTGCTTTGGTCGAGTTTTTAATTTCAATATGATTAAACGTTCTTTTTATGCGTTCCTGTTAAAAATGATGCGAAGTTGTTAATTTTAGTAATTTCAATTTGAAGAAAAGGTCATGTTAGTACCTTCTTGATGAAAATTTTGTTTTACCAGGGCGCTTCATGACGCCTCCTCGAATAAGATATACCTTCCCTAGTTGAATCGGCATCAGTTTATCGTACGCTAATCACTGAGGTTATTGATTGGAAAAATATTATACTTTTGAGCCTTAGTTCCTCTATTTTCAGGGGATGGGGGGTGGGCTCACTTCTTTCGGAGGTCGTTACTTACCGACTGTTACGATTCGTTGCGTGTACGAGCCATTGGCCAAGCGATTGGCCAAGCCATTGGTAGCCGTGCATAGTCACCTAAAGCACTGACAATCTATCTTAGCTCCATGTACTAAGTTTCCCCTCGCGCTTGTGTTTTTTTGCCCTCAGCTGTGCAATTGTGCGATATTTTCTACACAATAACTTCAACTGGCGAGCATGATAACATTACACGTGGCTCCCACTGCGAACGACACACTCAGACAAGTATTCCAGATCATCTGGGTTTTTATTCCTTAAGATCTGTTTTAGATTGATTAATCAAACCCTCCTTTACGCCCTGACAAAAATCTCGATGCAAGCTCAGAGTTTATTGTGATGGTTTTCATTGGGTAAACAAGACATTTACGTCTGCTCGCCGCGCTCAACATCCATTCGTAGGCACTTTGGTATCTTTAAGTTCAGTTCGTAGGTCTGAACTTGGTTCAGGGGGAGAAGCAGAGGAAGGTTCATGTTGTGTAATTCGTTCATCATTGCGGGATTACTTGACTTATCGGCATTCCCCGGTTTTGTCCGCTCACTTTTTTTTGCTGCCCAAGTCTTTCTTCGCGTGTGTTTAGACGTGATCTGATATACAATGACCTTGTTTTGTTCCAAATTATTGGCGTCGGTAGAGTCTGCCATCATTTGAAAGTATCGGGAATGACTCGAACGCACTATTTACTTTTAAAGCACTATTAATATTGTGACTTCATTTTTAAGCTTGTCTCATATTCCATCGGCCCTTTCTGGTTTATTTTTTATTTAATATCATCGACATTTCACTGAAACAGATTATGACGCCTTGCCTAGCCGCAAGACGACGAACCCTAGTGAGAGTTTGTAAGGAATGCTAGGAAAATTTCCTACCATTTCTCTGCGGTACTTACAGTAGAAACCCCGTGCGTTCCGTCATGTGGTAAGTTATTGCCTTAAAAAACTTGTTCACTATGTCATCCAGTTAGGAGTAAAACCCAAAGTAAACGTGACTTGCTCGCACGCGTTTCCTGCCCTTTACGTCGACTTGGACTACATGTGTTTTCCTTGAGTTTTGATTGGTTCAGTGGATTGTCTGTGTAATTTGTGATTGACCAGAGTTATAAATTTAGTTTTGGCTTTACACACTCAATTGAAACTTTTGTTTTTGTCTTGCTACGAGGATCTACTTAGCGTTCTCTTCTGATTGTGATGTCGTAATAACGGTAATTTTGAGCACGCGCTTACAGGGGGTAATTTCTTAAAACGCTAGATACCACATTAAGTTATTTAAAGTTGTTATTTTACCTAATTTTACATGAAGCAATTATTCGTCGTGACAATGAGAATAAATGATGGTCTTTGACAGAAATTAAAACATATTTGAGATTTTTAAAAATATTCATGATTGGATGAGATATCTTGGACGGTCTCAGGTTCCGGGACAACTAAATTTGATCGCCGTTTTTCATGCTGAACTGTTGTCAGCGTCGATGATAATTTGCACATGTATACATTGCGGACCTAGTTGCTTTCTTGTTTAAGGCAGTTCTTTAAAGATGTCAAAATCCTCCCGACACATGGTACCTTGCCATACTAGGAGCCAATTAGCATTACTATTTTTTCGTTATCTTTTCAAACGACAGCCAAGTTTATAACAACAGTTATGTTCAGTGGGTTAAACTTTGTGTCATACCTTAGCATTGGAATGGAGCGGGCTCTGGTAAACTAACCCCAGTGGCTGCGGGTTGTGGCGACGAGTAGGCGACAGAACACGTGCCTGTAGATCACGTGGTTTTGTTTGCACGTGACCATGGTGTATAAGCGTGGTTGTCTTGCGTCGCCTGTTTGCAAGCAAAGCGACGGGAACCATTTCAAGAGCAAAGTTGCTCTTTCGCCGTTGATTTGCGCGATGTAATTATATTCGTCACCAAACAATGCTGTTGGTTGCGTTACATTAATTAGTGTTAACATCATGGGATTGCTTACTTTAAAGAGATGCACGCGCTGGGGTTAAAAATGTTTGCTTGAATTACGCATTTTCCGCGTGTAAAATAGGCGATCTTTAGCTAGCCCTTAGCGATTGTAGATTATGGGTGCGAAAGGAACCGATGAATCCGTGACCAGAGTGGATTCATCGGTTTCTTTGATATACCATGATCAGTGATATTGGATCACTGATTCAAATCCAGATCCAGATCACTCCAATAAGTTAATTAAGAATTAATATGAAAAGTTCAGAAAAAAATATCCTGAACGAGCAACGCACTGGTTAGACTTTCTAAAAGTCCTTTCCAATAATTCTTCCTTGGCCTTTTGGTCTCGCCGTTTCCTTGGCCTTTTTCGCCGTTTCCTTAGCCTGTTGGGTCACAGGTTCACAGTCGAATTTTGAGCTTGGGCCTGTGGTTGGTTTCGCGACTTGCATCGCTCACGGCCAAGCTACATCCTTCAAACTTGGTGAAAAAAATCTTCTACCTAGTATTTTAACGTTGCCATTCATAAATTGTGTAAAATTCAACTTTGGAAAAAAGGTATTTCCCATCGGATTCCCATACAAACACTGTAATTTGTAATTGCCTACCCGTCAAGATGGCGTCGAAAACCGTGTTAAGGTCTATAAGGGTGGAGATGGAGTTGGTTCGCTACTTTCGGGGGGGGGGGAAGGGGTCGCTGCTTTCAGGGGGGAAGGCGTCGCTACTTTCGGGATTTATTAGCGGCCACAATTTTTTGACGTTACTTTCGGGGGTCATAGATGAACGTTTATGTCATGCCTACATATCACTTGTCGAATGTCAACAATTTTTTCAGGTTGGCTTTAGTGCAAAAATTTCTTCACAAGTCCTATTTGCTCTCATATTCAACTTATAGCAAGTCTCCAAAATATTATCAACAAGCCTGTAATATATGCGTGCAGTGACTGCACTTAAATTTCACAGGTGCATTGAACTGGGTTACACTGGGGGTAGTTGCCAGAAGTGTCCAAGTACCTGTTGGATGAGCAACAAAACTTGGCAGTGCAGGTGGAATGGAATACTACCATACTGCCGAGTAAAATGACCGGGATCTTGCAAACAGTAAACGTACATTGAAGCAAAACGGTAGTGACGGATCCAGATTTCTGTCTTCGCATTGTATAATTGCTTGTGGAATCCCGGCTGGCTTCACTTTTCTACTTTTTTTTAAGTAAAGAGCAACTTATTAAAAAAGATCCCATATTTGTTATTTTATAGACTGCAAAACAGTCGTTTTCGGACGTTTTCGGGAGGCGCGAAGCGCCGTAAGCGCTTCACACGCCCGTAGGGCGTTTGAGTCGAGAAAACGTCTCTCTCCATTCTCCCTCGCCGTTTTACACTCGCTCCAGACCTTTCGTTCGAATATTGACCGTCTCTCGCGTTCTCAAAAAATACGACTGTTTTGCAGTCTAGTTATTTTAGTGCTTACTGGAATTTCAGGTCAAAAGGCCCTTTGCATAAATAGCGCCTACATTTGAATAACAATACTTTATGCATCCTTAGCCTCGTACGTATGTTTCCAGACAAAGAATTTTTCACATGAATATGAGGCTAAAATGTATAAGTATTATTAACAAAATTTAGGCGCCATTTATAGAACGTTTTCACTGTCACGCAATAAAAAATAGAAATCAAAAACCATTCAGTGCATAAAGTCAAGAAATTGTGATATTTTAGAAGTTAAATAAAGAAGACAGTTCTTCAAGTTTAAGGTGTGTGCGTTGTCCCAAATAAGTTGACTTATTCGTTGAAATGTTCCGCGCAAATATACAGAGCCTTGCACGGAGCCGCCATGTTGGTGCTCCTCTTTGGTACACCAATATGGCGGCCGGAAAGTAGCGTTATCATCTGGACCTTACTTTGGCTATCTAGGACACTGATTAACTACACTGAACAAACAAACATTTACATAAGCACTTTCCAAATACTATAGAGTCTTAAATGGCTAAAACTCACGAGATAAATACACATTTTTTGACAAACGCGATCGTAGCTTTGTTTCACGCACCGCCAAAACTCAGAAATTTAAAATGCGCTGGTTTCCAAAGGAAGGGCGCTATTAAGCTGGAAAGTTGTAAACAGATATAACTTTAGTACTTATAATGCCTGATGAGGATAAAGACTTTGGTGGCTCTTTAGAATTTGATGACGTCACGTGAAAACGCTCTGTAATGTCTTCTCGTTTACATTAATTTGAAGTGGTTTGGAGGAATATCAAAACCGTAAAAGACTACGATCATTGCTGGCAACAAAATAAGACCATGCTAACCTGGGTCTTGTAATAAATGAGTTAAATTCAAAATACGTCGACCAGCAAACGTGTCAAGTTTACTTTTCACGCCAACGTTTGTAACTTGATACTTTTGTTCTCCTGGTAAAGGTATACAACACGACACCCTTGTTTTCTCGAAAACATAGGGGCGTTGTGCTTTCTCTTCGTCGCTGGAGATGAATAGCATAAAATTAAATATCTGGTGAAAAAAAGAAGAAGAACGTTTTTTTTTTTTTTTTTCAAAACGCTATCATCATTTCACGGATAAACAAAAACTAATCAATTGTCAGATAGTCACGTCTGACACGTCTAGTCACGGAATAGCGCGTTCTTATTCTGTTGCCACCTTTGCCGCTAACAATAAAACCACTTCAAATTAATACACAATGAAATCGATCAATACAACTGAGAAGCATTTTAGCGAGAACCTGCAGTCCAAACTATTTTCAACGACTGATTCTGGAAAGCTGGTACGCTAACTTGGAGCAAACGCCTCTTAACAGATGTCAACAACTACCGGCATCTTACAAACGACTTTATCCGCGATGTAAACGAAACGAACAAACGGACCTCTAACACACCAACTTAATTTGACTAACTATATAGACAGACCTCAAACAGACAGATTTGATTCTATTTAACAATAGACGGATCGAAACCAACCAATGGCTGATAACAAACTTTACAGGAGTCTCACAGCCAGTACCATCATGGCTAAATTGACCAATCACATTAAACGGACCAGACTTATAACACCATCGACTGGCAAAAACTATTCACTTGACTCTAAAGATGACTTCTACCCAGGTTGTCGAAACGTCAGTCACCAACAACAGTTCTTTTCAGAACTACCCTCACTCGGACGATCGACAATCGCCCAATACGAACTAAAGAACGTTTTGTAAGCTACACCTGCGGTGAAACAAATTCAAACCTTTTTGGATTAACCTCATCATATCCGTTAAGAGTCCAGTGAGTGCTGCTACCCCTTGCACGCCTTGCGTGCCTATGTTATGATTGACCGCTTGTCACGCAATCGCTTTTCCGCGGTCATCTTCCACTGTTTGTTTTCGTCTAATAAGTGATAACATGCTTTAACATGTCATTTTATAACTTAGTAAGTGTTTTTTGCGGTCATATTCTAAATTGGGGATTATTCTGGGCCATATTCTTTCTTTACATGTAACATAATTTTTAAACATCTTTCATTGTCTTCACCTGCTCCCGCGCGAGATTTTAGCATCACATAACAACACGAAAAACTGTGATGGAAATATTTTCTAAGAACTAGTGAACAAGAATCTTGTAGCAAATTAAAGAATGTCAAAGTTTCCTACACGTGCTCAAATGAAGAACAATCGGCGAATAAAAGCAATGCGTCATTTTCGTGACTGGTCGTTTGTTTACTTTTCTTGTCGTTTGGTAACTAGTAAACTACACAATGTAATACACAGTGTGTGTTCATCCTTGAACATTGGAAATATCTCAAGACGTAGGAACAGTTTGGCTTTAAGTCTTCTTTCCTTCTTCCTAATTTCTTGACACTGTGAAGAGCTTGCTCACAGCCTGTAAGCCTGCACCTGGCTACAAGATGAACAACGATTGATCATTGACAGTCATTGACCATCACTTTTTCCCGAACACTGCGTGTTATTTGGGTTTACTACTGACCTCGCGAGCGATGTCAGAAGTCTATGACAGCTTCAGATTCTATTTAAGAACTAGTATGACCTGGATTCTTTGTTAAAAACAAAATATGTGAAGGAACGGGCTAAATTTTCGTTGAAGATGACCGCGGAAAAGCGATTGCGTGACACTGGGTAAGTTATGAAGTAATAAAAAAACAGTCCATCTTTTCAGTCTGCGTTTTGTACCTAGTCTGCAGTCTGCATTTTGTACCAAGTCTGCATTTTGTACCTGGCCTGCAGTCTGCATTTTGTACTGACCGGCTGTGTTTTTTTAGTTATTCCATTTTATATGTAGTTCAAAATTAATATTTTACTTATTCCTAGTATCTGTTATCGCGATTCTTCTCAGTTGTCACGTATATGTATATACCGAGTGTTTGGGACTTACACTAACGTTATCAGCCCGCCAAGGTCATTGAAAGCAAGTATTGTAAAATTCCTGGGTAGTGCGCTGTACTCGAGATCTCGCATGTTTCTGTCCTGGCCAGGGACTGCGCGCTAGAGCCTCAATGCAGTCGTAGTCCACTGTACCTCTCACATGTGTCACATTTTATGAATAAACCCAAACGTTTTTGAAACAAACAATTTTTTCGGGTTGTACACTTTCTTGAAATTAATGCCGTGTTTACATTTGAGCTTTTACCAAGGTAAACAGTTACTAAGGTCAAGTTACTTATCCTTGGTACATTCGTTCAGTGTTAATACCGGCTCAAGTAACTCAAGTTGATCTTTCAACATTCGCAAGCGCTGCATTAACAACGTCACGAAATCGAACTTGCACGAGGATCCCACCGCATTGGAACAGGAGCAAATTGAGGTGCCATCATTTTCATAGACGAGGACCGCATTCCATAATACTGCGGCAAAAATTCAGTTGCTTGATCATACCCAGAGTAAGCATTGTTATATGCGTAGAAACGTGGATACGTTGTGTATGCAGCATCCTCCCAGGTGAAAAAATATATCGACAATAATTACACAACAGAGGATCGAAGTTTGTCTAGAGAAAGTTGTAAATAATACTGAGAATGAAAAATACAATGCTTTCTTTTACGCGACGGATTGTTCGCCGTAAGTAGATCGATCCAATTTTTCCATGTTATCTGCCAAGATTGTCAAAACTGGAAAAGAAACGTTTTGTCGCACAATCTGCTCACCGCGGGAAATGAAATATTACGCCGCCACAAGCGGATATATCTGTCATCTTGACCTTGGTTACCAACTGTAACCATGCCTGATCACAGGGTAATTACAACTTTTACCTCGGTTAAATTTCTTTTGTCTTTTGCGGCATTTACCAAAGTATCAGTTGGCGTTTACACACGGAAAATGTTTACCTAGGTAAGTAAACTCTGATACCTCGGTAAACCATTCAAGTCTAAACACAGCATAAGCCTACCAAGCCAGCCTCAAAATCAATGGCGTCAAACTGTATTTCCTGTGTTGGCACTGAGTGGCACCAGTTTGTCTGACATTTATTTCTCACACTTGACACAATGCAGATACTCTGTAACCCGCTGTATGTTTTCCCGCCCTTTGCAGGGGTGGCACGTTTTTCCAGGCGTGGCACGCGCGCTTCGCACCGTTTCAATGTTTTCCCGTGTTTTGCAACAATGGCATACTTTTCCCCCATTGGCACCAGTTGGTTTTAGTTTTGACTGGTACATTGTGCATTGCATCATTCGGGAAGAGAGAATAAAGAACAAGAGAGTCAATATCTTTATTTACCACGCGCGCCGCATCATGTTTTCGTGGAGGATGAAAGCCGCTTGTTCTGACCGCGCGAGTACAATTCGCGTCACAGGGCTGGCTATTTCAAGACCCCCTAGGGTCTCTTGAAATCGGGAGTGATCTAAAAAGGGATTACTATAGGACTAAGGTGTATGGGGTTGTAACCGTCTCTCCCTTCATCTACTGTACCTCACTTACATGAAATCCCCTGAGCACAAAAATAACAAATATGAGATCTTTTTTTGACAAGTTGTCCTTTATTTAAGCCAGCCGGGATTCCTTGGGCATTATACAATGTAAAAAAAAAATCTAGATCTGTCACTATCGTTTTGTTTCAATGTAAGTCTACTGTTTGAAAGATCCCGGTCACTTTAGCTGGCTTCAATCAGCAAGATCCTGTTCCATAACACCTGCACTGCCAAGCTTTGTCGCTCATCCAACAGGTACTTGGACACAACTGACAACTACCCCCAGTGTAACCCAGTTCAATGCACCTGTGAAATTAAAGTACAGTCATCAGACACTCTATCAAAGACCGACTCTTCTCAGGCCTATTTCAACAGACATAGGCTTATTACTAATATTTTAGACTTGCTATAAAAATTATGTTAAATATGAGAGCAAATAGGACTTTTGGAGCAGCTTTTGCACTAAAGTTAACCGAACAATTGCTGACATTCGACATGTGATATGTAGGTTTGACATAATATATTCATACTTTCTTCCAGTGTTCGAGTAGACTTTCTAAAAGTCATTTCCAAGAATTCTTCCCTGACCTGTTGGTTGAAGATTGCCCTCTCGCCTCGCTCGAAGGAGATAAAAGCAAAGGTCGACTTGTGGCAAGTCTAATGTTCTAGTAATGAATGCCAAATGAAAAAACGCATTCTCTTGGTAAAGAAAAACCTTCACTCGACTTCCGGTGGAGTTTTAAGCGCGAGTAACTGTTTATCATCTATGCGAGGCCATCAAACTTTGTGACTTTATAGACTTTACTTCAATTGTATTTGGGAATAATGACCAGCTTGATGGAATCTGTTGTTCCACGAAACAAAATTTTAACAAACACATTTTCTCAAATTTTACGGCCTCTAATAAGTCAAGCGGCGAGAGGGGAGTCAGAACTGATGATCTGACTTGTTTAATCGACTTATTATTTTCCCTTAAGTTACATTTGTAAAAATGAAATGAAAACATGACTTTATACCTGTCATTGCAGGTCTTCCAGAATCGCCCAGTCCCCCAGCTACTCCATTGGGAACATCGGCTCCAAGTTTTATAGCAGTTACCTATAAACAAAATCATTCAGCATTCTAATCTGGGCAGATGACAGGGTAACCTGTGGTTTCGCGAGCTGTACACGATAATTCGCGTATCGCATTTAAATTAATAGCGCTCAGTCACCGCGATGTGTTGATTGCTTTTGGCCACGTACAAAATTACCTTTAAATTGAAGGAAAGTTTACTAAGATAGAAAAACGCTAAAGAGATAATAATAAACCATAAAGGAACAAGGGTGGTTAAGGATGGAGAAGATTGACACAGATTACAAACGACGAACTTGAAAAATATAGGCTAAACTTTTCAAGATACGCAAACCGTGACGTGGCTTGGAAACATTGTGAAAGAATATGAGAAAACATCAAGTAAAGTTTTATCAAAATTATACATAAATAATTGTCTGTTAACTGATTTCAATTCACTTATGTATTTATTCAGAAGAATTTCGCACAGTTTGAAGTTTGAACTAGTTGAGTTTGAATAAAGGGACGCAAGTATCGAGACGTTATACTTCTAAATCCATTAATTTTCATCTGAAATTTATAAGTTAAATTTAAAGAAAGAAGGCGATCAATACTAACTTTTAACCAAAAATGGTAACATGGGTCAATTTGTGATCAGCAGGTGAAATCATACACATGATCTGAGGACAATAACAAATTAATGACTCATTGGAAAAGTCAATTCCGAGAATCCTCCAAGGGAAGGGATTTGACTCTTCATAAAACGCGTTGAAAAATATTTGGGATTTATTTGGTGAGATCATTGCCCACAATCTCCGGTTCAGAGGCTTGTAGTGAATAAATTGGGTGTAATATTTGGGTCATCATGATGTGTGTAAGACCAAAAACTGCCAGAGAATTTAACAGTTTCATTAGTGCGCTCAGAGCATTTTTTAAGGTACCGAATGACCCGAAATTTTCGCGGGAGTTTAATTTTGCCGATCGGCATTTTTTGTATGTTGCAGGAATTAATTTTTACGATGGTAGAACACTGGCTTTACGAGATTAGTATCAATTTTTGCGATTTTAAGAAAGTCGTCGGTTTATTTGAGTTTTCGCAGTTTTTTTATTACGCTACACGGTAATCAGTCACTCTATTGCATTATGTCTTACCCCAGAGTGACATATAATACCTTCAGATGACCCTTCTCTGTAAAATTTTTAGCCGCCGCACCTGTACGTAGTGTACCATGGGCAATTTCATCGTTTTATAAATGACGTCAAAAGATTTGTATGTAAAATTTCGCCAATTTAGTAATTTTTGCTGAGAATTTTTTGCAGAAACTTTTTTTTTGCGAATTGTAGAGAAAAACGAAAACATTTCGAACCACACGGTTTGTATTTTTTCGCCGTGATGCAAGTTGAGGCATACGCAGCGTTTTCTAGATATGACTCTTTTACTAAACGGGCTTATTACTCAGTGGGGCGACTGGAGAAAAGATGGGTTTGACTTTACATTTAAACCGCTGGAAAAAAAAATAGCCTCAAGGAAAGCCCGGACTACCACTAAAAAATCCAAGAATACCTTCTTAACTTTAAGATTGTCATCCCGAACAAATGGCACACATGATTTCATCCATAAAAATCAGACAAGCTACGATAAATTACCTTCAACCAAGGAAATCTCCAGTGCAGCGAAAACTGCGAACAAAACGAACAAATAGGCTCCAAGACGAAAAGCCTTGAAAAGAAATTAAACAAGTTAGTAATTATTAAATTTGCTAGCAACGTAATTTTCATCAGTGTCAATTGCATTACTCGATTTGAAAACCTCAATTTTCCGTTTAAATTGAAGACAAAGAACTTTCGCTAAATAGCCAAGAATCTCGACTCTGCAGGTACTGTTTTCAAATTTCTCTTACATCATGGAAAAATAAGCGACAATACAATCTCAAGTAGCCCGCAGACCGGCTCTCATCGTTGGTGGCACGAGCAAAGCCGTCGGCGTACGAAGCGAGCCCAGATCCCCCACCAGCTCGCTTCGTTCTCTTGCGACTTTGCTCATCGACTTTGCTTCTGCCATAATGCATGAGAGCCTGCTCGCAGGCTAAATCTCAATGGAATTAAGGGGATCAATAAAGTTAAGCTGTGTATACCATTACTTTCTTGTGAAGAAATAAAAGAGCACAAAACGTTCTGTTCGGTTCCAATCATTTCTGCGTTTTCGACTATAACCGTCTCGACTTTCAGTCCCGGGCTTTCAGTTCATGCCCTGAGTTCATGCAGTGACTTCCAAGGATGTCTGAAGATATAAAGCCAATTGTGATACAAAGCCAATCATTGGAAATGTAATCACAATTGTGATTACATTTCCAGAGCCATACTTGCCGAGGCGCGTTCCAAAACGAAGCTGCGCCTGAATGTGAGTTGACTGTCAATGGAGTGAGAATTTTTTCAGGTCTTAAACAGTTCAGTTCCTGAAGTAAAAACTTTCAGTTCCTTAAGTAAAATCTTTCCTTTTTCTCAGCTTACGCAGTGTTGCTGCCTGAGGGTTTTTAGCCTGCAGTGCAGGCGTTTTCTATGTGTTCACGAGCCTTTGCCGAGTTTAAATCCAAGATGGTGTTCTCTTTAATCAAAACACACTCGCTCACCAAATTAACTATGCCTACATTGCATTTTCTGCGCCTTTCGTGACTTATGTAGTAATCCGCTCTTTATCAAAACGATGGACTATCTGTTTAAAACTAAGTTCTAAACTCTTACCTTAAATCTCTATTGTGACCGTCCTAACACCTGATAGAAAATGCTATAAAGTAACTTCAGAGAGATGCCAACTTACCATATTCCACCAAACGTACTTCACAGATATATCTCTTGATGCGAGGTACAGTCCGCATTTAAACTGATAATGCTCATATTCGCTTCCCAATTTTATTTCCACTGTTTCAGCAACTTGTACGTGATTTTAAAACATGACAATGATTTAGATTCAGCGTGATGCCTTCCTTTTTGGTGTTTGGTGATAACAGTGCTGTAGGAAGTAATTATAATAAGCACACACAGAGATATACACAGAGCTGTAAACATTCCATAACGTACATCTCGTTGTGCTGAGGGAAGTCAATGAAGAAGTATACGAGTTGCAATTCAGTTGTCGTTTTAGCAATTTGATCGCACACGTGCTTCCTTGCTGTGTGACGGCTTCACGTTTCGGGCTTGAAGAAGTTTACCTGTTGTGCTAAAGGAATTAAACAACGAGTAATTATACAACGCGCTCTAAAATCAAATGGGATATTCTAAAATGCGCTTTTTGGTACGGTTCCGAGCCTGAAAAATCGCACCTAGTTCCAAAAGTCTAAAAAAAACCCCACAAAACTGATTTGAGCCACCATAAATTCTGAAGTAATCTAATGGTCGTTCACCCGAGAATACCCCGTGGGTTTTTCAACAATAATGTGTTAAGATATTCATTTATATGTGTATGAGTATTTATGAAGAAAAGTGGCACAGTGACACAATCAGAGACCTACAAAACAAAAAGAAAGTGGTGTTTAAATTTATTGTTAATTTGAACATCGTGTATTATTGTTGCTGCAATTGTAGCACAACTAAGCTCAATACAAATTTCGCTAGTCACGGTGGCATAACTGCGAGGAAGTTTTTAAGGGTTATTGCATTCATATTCGCCAGTTGCAAGGATAATTCGTAGTTTAAGTAGCGCTTTGGTAAGCTAACCACATCATATCCTCTTTGATTCACTGTCATGTGTTGGTTTCTTGAAGGAATTAGCATTATATCTTTAGCACAGACCGTGCCAGCTCCAGTCGCATTTTCGAATCGATCTTGGGGGCTATCGGGTTAAAGATTGTAAAATTAGAAAACAAAATTACCAATAAAAAAACGCTAATGAACAATAAATTTTACTATGGCGATTGTGTTTGAAATCGTCTGAGAAAAGGTGCCTTTGCGATAATACAAAGATGGGAAATATGTTATCAAATGATAAAGGCGGCTCGTGACACTATGACGCCAAATAGAGTTACAAGTTTGCGAGAGCTGGTACACTGCCACACGCACGACTGAAAAACATAACATGTGTTTAATGTTCGTCTGAGAAAGTTACTCCGTGATTAAAATAAAGACATTTGCTGAAATTATTGATCAAAACAATGACCATCTTAAATCAATCTTCAGTCCGAGCTCGCTGAGGCCACGGCACACGTCTATACTGATAAGTCACAGGTAAAACATCAAACACGGAGATGTAAATATTTCATAACGTACATCTCGTGGTGCAGTTGTCGTTTTAGCAATTTGATCGCACACGTACTTCCTTGTTGTTTGACGGCTTCATATTTTGGGGTTGAAGAAGTTGACCTGTTGTGCTAATGGAATTAAACAACAAGTAATTATACGACACGTTCTAAAATCAAATGGGATATTCTAAAATGCACTTTTTAGTCTCAATTTAGGACTCACAGCAGCGGGAGCAGAGAGTCCTACTTGACCGTATATTGATCGCCTTCTTTTAACTAGTAAACTTCAGATGAAAATTAATGGATTTAGACGTCTCTAAACTCGCGTCCCTTTATTCAAACTCAACTAGTTCAAACTTCGAACCGTGCGAAATTCTTCTGAATAAATACATAAGTGAATTGAAATTAGTTAACAGACAACTGATTATGTATAATTTTGATAAAACTTTACTTGGTGTTTTCTCATATTCTTTCACAATGTTTCCAAGCCACGTCACGGTTTGCGCATTTTGAAAGGTTTAGCCTAAATTTTTCAAGTTCGTCGTTTGTAATCTGTGTCAATCTTCTCCATCCTTAACCATCCTTGTTCCTTTATGGTTTATTATTATCTCTTTAGTGTTTTTCTATCTTAGTAAACTTTCCTTCAATTTAAAGGTAATTTTGTACGTGGCCAAAAGCAATCAACACACCGCGGTGACTGAGCGCTATTAATTTAAATGCGATACGCGAATTATCGTGTACAGCTCGCGAAACCACAGGTTTCCCTGTCATCTGCCCAGATTAGAATGCTGAATGATTTTGTTTATAGGTAACTGCTATAAAACTTGGAGCCGATGTTTCCGATGGAGTAGCTGGGGGACTGGGCTATTCTGGAAGACCTGCAATGACAGGTATAAAGTCATGTTTTCATTTCATTTTTACAAATGTAACTTAAGGGAAAATAATAAGTCGGTTAAACAAGTCGGATCATCGGTTCTGACTCCCTTCTTTCCGCTTGACTTATTAGAGGCTGTAAAATTTGAGAAAATATGTTTGTTAAAATTTAGTTGTCATGGAACAACAAATTCCATCAAGCTAGTGATTATTCCCAATTATTATGTATGGCTGTCTCTCACAAGGACTGGGAACTACCAAATTCACGAATTTGATTGGCTGAAATCGATATGGACCGCGGTCTAAATTTTCCATTTTAGACCGGCATCTAGACCGGTTTCATTTTGCGTTGAAAAAGTAGTAAACTAAAATACAAAAATGTCCACCATTTTCTTTTATTTTCTTCTCAATCATTTATGGAAGTGCCAAAAAGCCTGATGACAAAAAAGAAAGTAAAGAGGACGAGCAAATTTCGGCAGGTTTAAGTTAAGCTCATCGCCGTTCGCAAACAAAATGTCAGCAAACCAGTTACATTAAACGAATTAAAGTTTTCTTCTTTGTCATATAATAAACATCTTAGCTTATTAACTGAGCTAAGTCGGTCTGTATGGGAGAATCTTGACCACGGTCGTGTGTACAGACCTCACTGCGTTCGGTCTGTACTCCGAACCTCGGTCAAGATTCTCCCATACAGACCTCCTGCTCGGTTAATAAGAGCTAAATACAGTTGAAGTAAAGTCTTTAAAGTCACAAAGTTTGAAGGCCTTGCTTCGATGATAAACAGTTACTCGCGCTTAAAACTCCACCGGAAGTCGAGTGAAGGTTTTTCTTTACCAAGAGAATGCGTTTTTTCATTTGGCATTCATTACCAGAACATTAGACTTGCCACAAGTCGACCTATAAGTTTATCTCCCTCGAGCGAGGCGAGAGGGCAATCTTCAACCAACAGGCCAGGGAAGACCTCTCAGAAAGGACTTTTAGAAAGTCTATTAGAACACTGGAAGAAAGTATGAACATATTATGTCAAAGCTACATATCTTATGTCGAATAGCAACAATTGTTCGGTTAACTTTAGTGCAAAAACTGCTCCACAAGTCCTATTTACTCTCATATTTAACATAATTTTTACAGCAAGTCTCTAAAATATTAATAAGCCTGTGTCTGTTGACAGCATATTTTCATACTGTTCTCAGGCCTGTTGATAGATAGTGTCTGATGACTGTAGTTTAATTTCACAGGTGCATTAAACTGGGTTACAGCGACGGTAGTTGTGATTTGTGTCTAAATACCTTTTGGATGAGCGACAACGCTTGGCAGTGCAGGTGTAATGAAATGCCACCCTGCTGATTGAGGCCAACTAAGGTGACCGGGATCTTGCAAACAGTAGACTCGTGTAGAAGCAAAACGATAGTGACAGACCTAGATTTTTTTTACATTGTAAATGCCCAAGGAATCCCGGCTGGCTTAAATAAACGACAACTTGTCAAAAAAGATCTCCTATTCGTTATTTTAGTGTTTAGTGGGATTTCAGGTAGCTTCAGGTCAACGAGGTGGTCGGTGAGATGCAAGCGTACAGTGCTATCAATAGCAGAATAGAGCAGAGGACGAAGGGAGAGAAGGTTACAACCCCATACACCTTATTCCTATGGTAATCCCTTTTTAGATCACTCCCGATTTCGAGAGACCCAAGAGGGTCTTGAAATAGCCAGCCCTGTGACGCAAATTGTACTCGCGTGGCTTTCATCCTCCCCGAAAACATGATGCCGCGCGCGTGCTAATATTATCCGTGGGAGAGCTGGGTACCATATGAAAATATTGACTTACTTGTCCTACATCTTCTCTTCCTAAATGATGCAATGCACAGTGTACCAATCATAGCTAGAACCAAAGGAGAACAACGCAAACATCTTCAGTGCCAAGTGCGGGAATATATCAACCGGTGCCAATTGTGGGAAAGCATGTCATTGTTGTATAACGCGGGCAAATATTCAAACAGTGACAAACGCACGTGCCACGCATGGCAAAAATGTGCCACTCGTGCTAAGCGCGGGAAACCATACAGCGGGTAGCAGATTATGTGAACTGTGCCACGTGGGAGAATAAGTACCGTAGGCAGCCGATGTCAGACAAAACGCCGCACTCAGTGTCAACACAGGAAAAACAGTTTGGCGTCATTAGTTTGAAGGCTTGTTGGTTAGCTTACTTTCAAGAAAGCGTAATCTAGAACCCCAAGGAATTATTTGTTTTAAAATCGGTTGGGTGGACTACGACTGGACTCCGACTCCAGCAGCCCCTGGTAAGGGCACCAACATGCGAGTTCCCAAGTACAGCACACTACTCAGGAATTTTACAATACTTGCTTTCAATGACCTTAGCTGCTGTAAAAATAAGTAAGTCCGAGACAATCGGTATAATACACATACCTTAGAGCGGAAAAGAATTGCAATAGATACTAGAAATTAGTAGCAAATTTTGATTTTTCAACTTCACATTAAATGGAATGATTAAGAAAGAGCCCTCAATTCTTTACACAGAACTAAAACAGACTTTATTTCAGCCTTCCTACGATAAACCACTTGGTACAATGCTAGTTTAAATTAACACGCACTTCTACCGACATTTCTTACAATGGTTAATGCTTTTACTACGACAAAACTTAGCTGACTTGTACTAATTGTTAGCAGGCTGAGCAAGAGACATCTGAAGGAAAACTCTTAGCTCTCCTTTGCTCCTTGGTTAGATGATAACAGGCTTTGAACCAACCAGGGCTTTAACTAAACTCGGGAGAATGAGACCTAGCTTCTTTCAAAATCAGGTCTCTGAAAAAAATTGACTGAGCCTACAGTTTGTAGACAGCGGTTGCTAATGAACATGGCGTTTATTACCACTAATGCCCGGTTCAATCGTCGAACTTTAGATGTGTCGAACCTAATAGCCCCAATAAAGTACATGACGAGATCGACGTTTTGATCACGATTTCTGTCCAAATAGCAAAGCTAACGTTTCGCTGTTATCTGCTGTTATAGCAATATTTGGGGAAGCAAATTCAAACTCAAGGTTTAGTGTTTGTATTTAGACAGGTTTCTCCCGGTTAAATCGACTTGCTAAAGGGAAATCTAATAAGCTGGGCTACTATCACGAAGAAAAAGCAAAAAATGAATTTGCGCTAAAGAAACTCGCTTATTCAGTCCTGTTTCTCACAAATCGAAGGCATACTGGAATTTTGTTGTCTTTATTTTTAGCGACGAATTTGAACTTCATGCATGACTGGTCACGCCACTCAATTTTGAGCCAATCACGAGTCCCGTTGTATGAAAAATAAATTACAGTAATTTATGCATTAGATTCGACACATGAGGAGAACACCGTATGAATCATCAGCTGCCACTCCAACGTCGCATAGTGCGACAGACCCTGCCGAATTTAATGTTATTTGCCGCACCAAACTTAACCTGCCGAACCAAACTGATTCAAACGCCGCTCTTTCGCCGTACTTAACTCATCAGTTAGGTTCGGCGCATGAATGGAGCGGCGTTTGGAACGGGCCTGAATCAATTAAGTTCGACAGATGTTATTTGGGTCGACCCGGGAATTAAGTTCGACATGGCCAGTCGGTCAGTTCGACTACGGAGCGACTCCGATTCAAACGTCGAACTTTTCATGTACCGAACCTAATGCATACATTACAAATACAGTAAATAAATTAATTTTTACCCAGAGATCTGCACGTTTTCTATTTTTGTCATGCGCACACACCTTGTTTTGATCATTTGGAACAAAATAGCGGGAAGAGCGGGACGATATGTGTTCCTCTTGCTTCGAGAGCACGAAATATACTTGCCTGATTTGCATAAACCACTTCTGTATGCGGTGTTCCGTATTTGAAAACGATGAGACTGTAGCGGGTTGGAAAGCAGCCAGTTCGGTGGCGTACTGCGAGTCATGTTTAAGAGAGAAAATGACAAAATAAATGAATCTTGAAGAAACCGACGACAGGAACGAACTGGACGAGGAATTACGATGTTCCTTTGGGAATAAGCGATAATATCAGGCAAACCAAATTCAAAAATCGTCTTCGGTTGTTTAATGCTGATTGCATCTCGGTCGCCTTCTTCGAAAAGTTCTACCCTCCTTCATCGCACTTGCAAGAAAAGCAAGCTCTTCATTTTCACAATTAGTCTTTCCCACATTTTCCCGCCATTTTGGTCAGCAATAACCGTCGTTTGCAATAGCGTCTCTTTTATTTTTGCAATTAAGTTCGATTAAATTAGGTTCGACGTTTGAATCAACTGCCGAACTTAATTATTTAGCTCGACCCAAATTGGTATTAGGTTCGACACATGTAAAGTTCGACGTTTGAACCAGGCCTAACATACATGAGAGAAAAGAACAGCTCAGGTTTGTTCCTATTGGGCATAACGGGTCGGGAACTCTTCGCGTGAGACTGCAAGAATGTCTTGAACGGTAGTCACTTCTTACCACTAAGTCTGACAAGAAAACCCGAAGTTTTCAGGACGTTAGAAGTTGTCGGAAGTTTTCCAAGTCGGTTCTTCAAACAACGCAAATAAACTGATCTCAGAACTGAAAGTAGAGTTACAATATCTTATACAGTACAGAGCAATAATAGCGACACAGAGGATCCCCTGTTAGTGACGACCTCGTCTGTCTCGGTCACGTGGGGATCTGTCTCGTCGTGGTGGTGAGCGCGATCTATCTCGGCGGGGAGGGGAACGGGAACGACGGCGGGGAGGCGGTGGTGGAGACCTGGATCGTGAACGGCGGGTGTACGGAGGAGAAACTGAGCGAGACCTGGAAACGAAAATACAACAGCAATAAAGTTTACAACTTCTGCAGTTCAATACTTATTCATATAAGTCAAAAACAACAGAAACCGATTTGAAGGATTTAGATACTCTTTTCGGAGTTGAAATAATAACGTCTGGCGCGTGTTTTATCCGAGTCTCAAGACACTTTGCTTCCACAATTTTGAGCTGTGCCAAAGACATAACAACAACTGCCCACTTCACAACAAGGTTACTTTATAAGGAGTCACAGTAAATGACTTTTCAAAGGAGATTCTCTTGCAAAAGAAATGTTGGAAGTCTAAACGCAAAAATACCAAATCCAGACCAGGGAAACAGGGTAAACGTTAACGTTACACTGATATTGAACATCCTATGGGTAATGTTAGTGTTAGCGCTTTAGAACTTTGTCTTTTTAGCTGGGTCTGGTCATGTCAAAGAAGATAAAACTTTGAAAATAAGTTACAAGTTAGAGAAAATGTCTGACAGTGTTTGGTTTGCTGGGGAACCTTGTCCTGTGCTGTTACGTCCGGTCCAGTTGGAGGAAAAACCTCCCCGCCTGAAATTTTACATCAAGAACACCAGAAAAGATTGAAAGCAAAGATTGTACCAACTTTCAGATGGCTAGATATACTACTGTCACATTCTGTTTTAATCTGGAAGGAATTGTTTTATAATGATGAAAAAGAAAATCTTTAACTTTGTAAGATGTTGCTGGAAAATAAAATTATTAAAATAAAATTGTATTGTTAACTCTGGAGAGAAGCCTCCATACTCGTGTGGTTATTTCATTGGTTATTTCCTTGAATCTTGAAGAGTGTTGAGCTCTCAATCCACGCCAGAAAAACATCATAGGGGCAAATATGAATGTTATCTGCTAAGTTGCCAAATGGAAATAAAACTGTCTGAACATACTCAGACAAACTGCAGTGATTTTGAAATGCAGTAGTTACATTATTGCAAGCAAGTCCATGGGCCCATTCCTATACAAAAAATTGAAATCAGCTGCTACTATTTTCCTTAAAAGAGCACATCCTAAGAGTACAAAATTTGCAACTAAGGACAAATTTTCAGATTTCTGCACTCACATACCTGAGAAGAACATATTAATTTATTGTATTTATCTCTTTATTATTTGAAAAGCAGTGTTTAGAAGAGGCATTCTGTTTCATTCAATGAAATCGCGTTGAATTTAATACTTTTGTTTAGAAAAACTGTCCAATTGAATATTTGTCTCATTTTGGAAGGGTGGGATAATTGCAGAACACTGTGTTTCACATAACAAATTTTCAGGGCCGTTTGTGTACAAACCGTGGTGATGTTTCTTTAGCGCCGGCTGCACCAGCACCAGCACCTCTGAAATGAATAGAAATTTTTGGACATGCTGAGGGATAAACCAAATTTTCACGACAACCAAGTTTGTGCATAAGTACTCATCGATTAGAGACCGTGAACAGGTTATAGAGCACCAATTATTTTCCCACATTATGGTAACCCTCACTGGGTTCAGCTTAAATTAAGTACATTTTAACAATATATTTCTGTGTTCCTCTTTGCTAAATCCTTGGCTGGTCAAGAGATGACAAAGATTCAACCAGAAAAATAGAATACGGATGATAAAGTTGGGCTTGGATTTGCTGTTACTGGCACGCAAAGATTCAAAACCAATCAACAACCTCTGTCAAGCTTCAGGGTACAATATCATTCATATTAACCTTAGTCTCTCATGTAGACATTATTTAGGTTCATCACACATTTCATGTAAAGGGAGGAATGTGTGACAAGCCAATAGGGCATCTGCAAAGGAGGCTATGGGTGTGTTCCTTTGGAATGATCTGGATCAGGATCAGTGATCCAAGATCACTCAGGTCATGGTACATCAAAGGAACCAATGATTGCACCCTGGGCAAAGATTCATTGGTTCCTTTGATGTACCACAATGCCCATTATCTTCGATCACTGATCCTGATCAGGCACCCCAAAGAAATGCACCCTATATTAACCCGTGATCAAGCATTCCTCTCTTACCAAAAAGAAAACCTTTATCACAGTTTCCATTCTTGTAGAATTCTTCAGGGTAAATCTTTGACTCTTGAGTTGGGCAAGAATTGAGTGTGTGAAGAACCAGACAACTGTGATCTCAGGGTAACGTCATCAGAATTTTAGCGTCCCAAGTATGAAATGGTAGCAATGACTACAATAGCAGTGAAAATAACTCATACCTTCTCTTGCGTCGGTTACGTCCATACAGCTCTCGTCTGTAACAGAAGGAATTTTTCAGATATGATGAAACAGTTCTTGTGATACAAATTGCCACTCAAGTTAATGCTCAACTTGGTGAATATAATTCTCTCGAAAATAACATTTTCAAATTCTTCTGAACAAAGCTGATCCTATGGCTTTGTATAAGTGAGTTAGAAGCCATGTAACATTTTTCAAAACTTTTTAAATTAACATCTTTTAAAACAGCTTTTTCCGAAATATTGTCTGCCCAAGCTCCATATTGGTGTCTAACCCTATCAGCACTAAGGTCAAAATGTTATAAAAAGCAAGGAAATTCTCCTTAGAGATTTACTTGCTTTTTATAACGTTTATACATAAGAATTTGGTGTTAGATCAAGACAACATCCCCTACTTGACCGACAACCCCTCCTCTGCTCCCTGACCCTTGCATCAAACCTTACAACTCACCGCAATTCTCTTGAAATTGGCCGCATGTGCATGAAGTTACAAAACCCACCGCGAGAACACTCTCTAGGAACATACAAGAAGACTAGGTTTCAAATGGATTAAGCTGAGTGACAGAGTCGCGCTTACCGGCTGTCCCGTGAGATCGGTCTCAGATGCATGAAGTTACAAAACCCTCCACGTGTGCATTCACTGCATAACAGAGGGGATCAGAGAGTCAGACACTACCTACTCACTCAAGGGTTATGGTTAAACTCTCTAACTCAATAAAATTAATAACATTACTGCTACAATCACAATGATATCACATTTTACAACATTGTTAAAAGGGTAGATCACACAAGTTTGTTTGCTTTTCTTCGTTACATTTGTGTTAACCATGTGAAAGGTTTGTATCAATAACTTGACATAAAAAAGTGATATTTTTGTAAATATTGTATGGCAAGAATGGGGGAAAACAAATTAAAGAAAATTAGCAAATTTTCTGAGAAGTTCTAAGCAATACAAGCATGGTTAGCATGGTACTACAGTTGTCAAGAAGAGCAAACGTTTTTGGCAGAACTAAACGGCTGATCAAATTGTATCTAGGAGAAAACAACACGTCATAATAAACATTTGGTCACATTAACCATAACAAGAAAGGGGACCACGCCATTAGTCGTTATGGTATAAATAAAATATTCTCAACGTACCCCATTTCATACTGTCGGCAACACGCTTCCCTAGAAAACAATGAGAAGAACATTGAAATCACAAAAAACACATTTACAGATTACACGGTTTGAAAGATTCATAAGGTTATACTGCAGGACTACATGTATGCATGTATACTATCATTTACTTTCATCTCATAAACAAAACAAGAAGAGTATGACCTGGAAAATGTAAAGTCCTATATGTAACCCAACCAAAATTACATGTAATTGAAGTTTACCTGAAATCAGTCACTGGTGATAGCTCTGCATAGATTGGTTGCCCTGTAAGTTAAAAAACAGGAAAACTATTGAACAAGATAAACAAATTGTTCGATCGTACTACTCTGTAACACCAGTCCTCTCAGGGTGGGATGTGTACTTAAACTTAATACAAGGTTATATTATACTTTACCATTGTACCAGCGGTTGTCCAGGTCTTTAACAGCTTTCTCAGCATCTTCTTCATAGCGGAACTTGACATACACATTACCAACAAGGTGATCTCCAAGGTTGTCACACACATTCATTTCCTCGATTTCTCCATACTGTAGAAATTGGCATTAGAATACACAAAGAAGCATTTAAATATTAACACCACAGTTTCTATGACTACACTCACTGACACATTTATAGTAATGAGATGGCACAAAGAGAGTTCTTGGGTGATCGAGCTTCCACAGGACTTTGTTCTGTCAATGACTAGGATTATCAGTTGAGCAAGCCTCGCCAGAGCTTTCATGACCAAGTTTTAGACTTGCAATTATGGTGTTGTCACGGGCAACTTTCCTCATTTCCAATGGTAATAATATCATTGCCTGCAATTTCCCACGCTTTGCTGCCGATTACATCAAAGGCTGACAAGTTGCCACTGGAACCTGGTCACCACACTTTTGTCACACCTTACTCAACTGGTACATGTAATCATAGTATGATCTCTGGATATAATTCAGAACACAGAACAAAAACCAACATTCTGTGGACTGCTAAGAGGGCAAGAAAATACAAAACAGGCAGAATTTCACTCACAAATTGTCACTGAGGATTTGCGTTACATTGTTACAATCAGGTCTTGATGTAAATCATTACACATTGGATTAAGGTGCTGTCTGCAACACAGATATGTAAGGGGTTCTTGTTAAGACTTATAAAATTTGTTTAATGGTAAATAGATCAATTTACCTTCTCTTCAAGCTCCAGGAAAACATCCTATATAAGAAATACATTAAAGATATCATCAAATCATTCACAAAAAATTCACTGTTGAAAACAACAAATTTATTTCCTGTGCCAACATGTCTTTAGAAGCAAAAATGAAAGAAACACATGGCAATCTACAAGAAGAATTCACACTTTATATTTTCAATTTTTGGAAAAAATGCACACCTCAAAGAATCTGTCATAATGCTCCTGAGCTTCTACATCAGAAATGGCACTACCTGTGGAATACAAAGAAGCAAAACGATAAATTTTGGATTCTTTTGACTCTGATTAGGTCAAGCTTATGACTCCACTTACAACTCTGATTTTAGATTTTTACTACGTCATAAGTGTTCTAACGACTCCAGCTGCAACTCTGTCACCAGTGAAAAGCAGCTTGTTAAGTGGTGCTGTACACAGAAGACAAATTATAATTTACACACGCAATTAATACACTCAAGACTTACTTGTCCCATCTGCAACCTGTGCAGCACTCTGTGGATTTTGATACATGTTTTGAAGTAAAATGGTCTGTAAAATGAGGAAAACAATATGATTGGATGTTAGTATGAAAAACACCTTCATAAATGGATACTTTGACAATAATGCTCATTAATACACCAAGCCAGGATTAAATTAACTTCGAGTTAGAGTTAACTCAGAGGTTACTGTAATATCTTAACCATAGGTTTGGTGAACCCACAGCAGGGCTAAAAAGAAAACACTTGAAGAACCTCTACTTGTCCTGGTCAATTCTAAGTTTACTTTTGTTTTATTTAGTTGGCAAACAACTTGCCCATTGGGCAAGTGAGAGTGAAAAGTAACTTTCCTGGCAGGAAAGTCTACCTGTCCCGGACAACCGGACGGCACTTTTTTTTTGAGCCCTGCCACAGGAAAACTGGGCTGTTCAAGGTTGGATTAGTGAGTCAGTGGGCCAGTTAGAAAAACTTGGTTTAAGAGAAGTTGACTTCCAGTTAGTATCTAACAGCACTCTTTGCTGGTTTTGAACTTTGAAATTGCTTCCTCTTGAATTCAAATGGTCATGCAAGTAGATGAAAAAGAAAAACTTTGGTGCATCAAGAAAAGAAAGTGAGAACATGAATCAAGGTGAGGCAAGTCAACCAATAATCCAGAGAACTAATCAAAACTCAAACCAAATACATGTACATACAGCCAAGTAAATTCCTTTGTAGAGGCAGGCAGGATAACAGAAGTAGTAGGCAGTAACAGCCAGGGAGGGATTTGTTACTAGTCAGGATTGGTAAATGCTAGTGTGGGTTAGGCAGCATATAATTTAATGCACACACAAAAAATTGCTCGCTTCTGGCATTCTCATAGGGTTTCCTACTGCACAACATTTTTCATGTCGTGCATAACAATCATATGTCGGTTCATACGCAAATTATAGGTTTGATCTACATGAAGCAATAGCCATGTTGTAATCTTGCCATATAAGACAAAGTCTGATACATTGATCAAAACTTTCACTCGCCATTATCAAACTTTCAGAACATTTTCTGGATAACCAATCTCAATCTATAGTTTTCAAGTTTGTTTGGTGAATGGTTGGTTGCTATTTCCTAACACAAAGGTATCTCATCTGAGAAACTGTTAATTCTCATTCGAAAATAAAACAAGATGAAGTTGAGTGGGTGTACAAAGTGAAATGAATGCCAGTTGTCTGCTTCACAACCCAACTGCAAGCTTTATTAAAATCCTTTCCAACAGAGTTTCAAACAGATGGCTAACAAAAGACACTGCTACTAACCTGACTAAAGGTGGGCTTGTTGTGAAGTCGTGAACAGCGTTCCCCATGGCGACAAGCACCAATTTTAAAGTAGAAAGAGCAATTTACTCTGCAAGACAGACAGTAATCAAATGCAAATTAACAAACAGCTGACCCTAACAATTTCAAAACTTAATTGAAGGCTGAAAAGGTTATTTTAAGTGTCAAATAGTTAATGTGAAATAGATGCTTTTGGCTTAGCCCTTCTTTAGTATGTTGAAATGGGCAAGCCATACCATGCAAAAAACTGTACACGCACACATGGAAAGCGTGCACATGAAATACACTACAATAAACAACTTTAGACATGTCGTGTCATGTGAAAACCAGTTAATTTTAGCACATTTATGTGTAATGCACACAAGAAAAACAGTCATAAAATGATAGGAAATTAAAGTTTACATTCTGTCTGTTAAGTCAGTTTTTGGCTCATTTCTATTGACTTTCAAAACTGACTCTAGCTCAATGGAACCACCTAACAAGAAGTTTAGAGACAGTCCTTGTGAGTGAGATGACATTCAGTCCAGTAAAGCACATCCGTTTGTCATTTTAATCTATATTTTTATATTTTTTGTATTTGAGCTTTACATGTATTGTCTCATGGCCACTGGCATGAAAGATAACATTGAAATAAAGTAGAAGATCACGTCAGTCATCATGAGGCAATGATACACTGGACATGAAAGCTTCAGCATGCAGTTCGAGAGTTCGTACGTTTTATGTTTAGTTTATAGTTTAGGCTTAAGACTTTTCTCGTTAGCAAAATATACCGTTGATTTAGCCCTTTCTAGTATTCTTAAACACTGACTGAGACTAAAACAGAGCAGGTTTTATTTGAAATCTTTGCGGGCTTGTAGTAAATTCGTGTCGAAATTGGCATTTCAGAACGCTTTTTTCGCCTATATTTGGGACCATTCACACAATCTTCACGCACTAGTTGAAACACTGTCTTCAGAAAATGTACTTCGTTAAATAAAAAACTTTTAAATCCACTAAGAATCGCTCAAAATACACTTACTTGTCCTTTTCTGTTCCAAAAATGGACGCCAAATACTCCGCCATGCTGCTTCAATTACCCAGACTACTTAGCGCGCAATGAAAAAAAAAGGGATGGCCGCTTTACATTTTACCACAATACCTTGCGAACCTGACACAGCAATTTGGCATAAGGGCGGCCAAGGTCCGGGAGGGGGGGAACTCCTAGAAAAATTGGGTGGTTGTGTGGCCTGCTTTGCAAAACCCTTACTTTATCTAGGACCAAAATCTGCAACTTCAATCCCAGATCAGACACACTATTTATAACGTGAAAAAGTAGCTTCTTCTGAAAAACACTCAGTTCAGGACTAGAGTTTAAAAACCATGCCCTACTTATGACCAAAATGGCTAAAATGGAATACCCATTGGGGCCGCACATACCTATATAGTTCATATAAAGGAGTCCCCCACCCCCCCCCCCCCCTTCGCCCGAGTGATCAAGGGAAGACATGTTTTGTAAAATTTGTCCTTGTGACGGCATTCAGAGATGTAAACTCCATATTGGCTAAACATCAGTCTTTTGGCAAAACCTTAGGGGAGATGTCCATAGACCATATCATGTATAGATTTCTGTTATGGGAGGGTTGACTGTACTCCCAGGCGAGCAGGTACTCCCTTATATGAGCCATACAGGCATGTGCGGCCCCAAAGGGTACAGTTTTTTAACCATTTTGTTCATAAATAGGGTAATTGGTCGTTGCATTCTAGTCTTGAATTGGGTATGCTTTTTTAGAAGAAGCTTCCTCTTCATCATCATCAAGAAGACCATCAGTAAAAGCCTTTCATAAATTATGTTTAGGGCAACTGTGCCAGCTGCAATGGTCATGAATTTTTAGG
This sequence comes from Orbicella faveolata, assembly GCF_042242905.1. Lineage (NCBI taxonomy): Eukaryota > Metazoa > Cnidaria > Anthozoa > Scleractinia > Merulinidae > Orbicella > Orbicella faveolata. Next base: position 31,333,025 of record NW_028301553.1, read on the forward strand.
GTTTTGAATATTTGGTCAGGTCATAAATAGGGTTGGGAAAATCACAGATTTTGCTCATAGCGTAAGAGTAATAGGGTATGGGTTTTGGGAAGCGGGCGGCACACCCCCACCAAATTCTTCTGGGAGTGTCCCCCCCTCCCTGAACTGCACTGTATCAGTTTGTCCTTGAGCATTGGCTACCTTAGGTGGCAGAAGTGTCTCTTCATGGTATTGTTAGTTTTTCTGTAGTATTGTACACCTCTCAGACTAAGCTATTGTGGGTCAACCAGGGATTGAAAATGGTCTTGTTCGGTTGTCTGGGACAAACAAATTTTCTTACTTACTGGGCAAGTAACTTTTCATGCTCATAACCCAATAGGCAACAAACCAGGAACACCACTGACTCAGTGTTGCAAATTAGCGCTCGCCTGCTGGCTAATGCAAGTGTCAAAAGTGTCAGGTGCGTACAAATTATCTATTACTCGCACGTCTGGCGAATATTTTTTTCATTTTTGGGAAATCATTTAAGCTAATGTAGCTAAAATCTCTGATTTGACTGAGCTGCACAGACTTGTAAACACATACAAGAAGAACAGCAAGTGCTGTTTCCAATTTTTTTTTAATATAAAACTTCTCCAACAAAAACAGCATGCAATATTTACAATACACATATTACAAGAGTGTCCTGACAAAAACATATACCAATAAGATGAAAAGTCATAGCTATTATTGATCTAGCTTAGTTTTTGTGACAAAGATTTAGCAATTGCACTAACATAACAAGACTGAACTGATTCATGGCTCTCCCAGTGGTATAACAAATGATATTCTGTCTCCAATTTCACCCCAGCTTGCTCGATACTTCTGATATACAAGAATCCATGCAGTCAAACCAGCAAACCACACTAAGAATCCTATTCCAGATTTTATCACATCTGTAAGAAAGAAAACTAAAGTTTCAAAAACATCAAAGAGAGTAAAGATCTAACAGAAGCCCTCATAATATTGTGTTGTAGTCTGTTAACAGTCATTTCCTTAATCCCAAGCACACACGAAACGAAAAGCTAGGGAGTCATGCAAAGGCTTGGACGGTAGAGTGACAGAAAAAAAAAAAAAAAAACAGGAAGGGGGGAGGGATAAAGAAGTCCTTTGGAAATGTTACAGTGCATATTCAAATAGGAACCTTGTATACTTACATGATTTTAGCTTTGGTTGTCCTGTAAAAGCTGGTCTGATAAACGCCTCTCTGAAGAACCACACTACATTGACAAACCAAAGAAATGGCAACAACGCAAAGCCTCCTAAGAAATGTGTTGATGGGAATCAAGGAAAAAGAACAAAACAGCACAAAGCAAATAACAGGTCATTCGAATCAATTGTTGAGTGAAATGACATTTTATGCTTCTCTGCTCTAGTTTAATAGATCCTCATGTACACCCCACTGAGAACAGTTTCAGGATTTTTCTGTTCTGTAGAACTAGCCGACAAACAATACTCAACTACAATAAAACGATAGACAACTAAAAGCTGAAGACAAAACTACAAACACAGCTATCGAAGATGTCCAAAAGTGATATTAAAAACAAGCAAATACAAATACAAATAAATACACATAACCTAAATAAGAATAAAAAAGGAGTATGTGAATGGTATATTTTCTACACAAGTTGACTTTATCCTCATCTGAAACCTTTCTCAAGTCCATCGCCAAAATTTCTTCTTTGATCGATCGTTCTCACAGGAAACTGACGTGATAGAAACGGAGCATTCCCATCATGCAGCTGGTTAAAGGTCATTTTGTTTGTCCTTACATGAGGTACCATTTGAATGCAAGATGGAGGACCAAGACAGGGGATTTCGTCGTGGCAGAGGCGGTCGCAGAAGGGAAAGAGGCTTCCGAGAACGGCCTGCAAGGGTAAGAATTACTGACTGCATAATGTGCTTGTAATTTTTATTGTAGTTCCACTGATTACTCATTACCCTCTATATAAACGTATGGCTTTCAGTATTTGTGTTTCAATTATTGAAACAAGCACAAGTAAGTTCGTACCACATCTTTGGTTAAAACTTAACCAATGAATTAAAAATCGTAATAAAAATACATCACATCAAGGTCTATTTGTTATATTTCTAACAAAAGTACCTTTGAGGAGAAGAAATGTTTTAATTTTTAAAAGTAATTAGTAACATAATGAGTAAGCTTATAAAATTTCCACAAACAAATTTTGAAAACTGAGTTGAGCTGGATCACCTATCTAATCAATGTTGGAAAATGTCGCGTTTTTTTCAACAAAAAGGGAAAAAGGTCACCTGATTATCGAGATTGTAAGGAGGGGTGGGGGGAGGGGAGAACTTGCTTCGTGTGCCAACGTTTTTGTCTGGGATTGTTCAGCCTGAAGTAAATCTGTTTAAATTTATTTTCTTCAGGGTAAAGGTGAAGGTCCGACAGGAGCCCACCCAGCGGCAGCCTCAGCCTCACCCATGAAGACACCCATTATACTCACCAAATCTTCTGCCGACAGGGTGAGCATTCAAAGCATTTCCCCCTTAATCACGGAGCTGTGCCCTATGATCTAACAGTTGCTCCAAGATGTGTAACAGGCTTATATTGCCGGACTTAGCAACTTTTAAATACACAGCAACTTGTTGGGGGTTTCCTTGTCTTTATTACAATGACCTATGTGTGAATTAAAAAAAAAATTACAGTCGCTGAATACGCTTTGCTGTTACTTGCTCAATAGCTATCGCAATATGCCAGTTACTTGCGGTCGTCGCGGTACATATACATCTTATGGGCTTGGCTAGCATTTCCGCCTATTGTATTTAATCATGATAAACAAGTCTATCATACGCATCATATACGTTGTTGTTAAGATGTTCACAGGATGTTATCAACACCTAGAAAAATTTCTAACTTATTGAGGGGATTTGATATAAAAAAAACACTGAATGATGCAGGGGTTTCATTAGAAGCCAGCCACCAGGCAAATTAACTGACACAGAGGATGATTTGCCTGCCTGGTTTGATCATCTACAGGAAAGTTTTTCATAGAAAGAGGTCCAGTTCAAGTCGTTTTGCCCACCTGTGAAAACCAGTTGACCTCCTGCTGAAGATGTTACTAAAACCCCTGATGATGCCACACAATAAATGATCTGGAGAGAGTGGTCTGGCAGAGAGCAGTCCGGGTTTGAGCCCTGGCCAAGGACATTGTGTTGTGTTCTTGTTTAAGACACTTAACTCTCGCAGTGCCTCTCTCCACCCAGATGTACAAATGAGTACTAGTGAATTAAATACTGAGGGGATAACCCTGCAATGGACTAGCATCCCATTCAGGGCAGAGTAGAAATACTCCTAGTCGCTTCATGCTTCTGAAACCGGGATAAGCTCTGGCCTGATGAGCCACTTGGCTTGTATGCAGGATTTACCTTACAAATTGCAAAATAGCTAGTTCAGATTCCTCACTGCTGTTGCATGTGCTTCTCAAGAATCACACAAAGAAATGTAGATAATAATTTAAGGATAGGTGTATTTGCAGATAATCAAACACTCTTACAAGGTGGTATTGAGTATCATCCTCACTTACAGAATGTACATGCTAGGATCCGAAACAAAATCAACTGAGGACCAAGCTCGTGAAACATATTGAAATACACATTTAAACAGTTTAAATATTACCAGTCTCACTTGTCACTATTCTAAATACCTTACAATGTTACTCCTGTTAGTGGTTACAGGCTGTGGCAATACCATGCTAAAATGCCTCATCTATACATTTTGCTTGTCATGTAGGGACAAGAAACTCCTGTGAAGCAAATCCTGATAAAACCGAGGTAATGCATATACAGTCGAACCTCCCGTAAGCGACCTCCCAAAATGTCAAGCCTAGATGGTCACCTACCGGAGGTGGTCACTTACAAGAGCTTAGACCATATTGGGTCAAAATTTTTCCTCATTAGTATAAGGTAACTGCAGAGACTTACCCCATGTTTTAAATGTTTTATCCATGTGAAAAGTCATGTGAAAAACTATGTTACTGCCCATGGAGAAATTTCTGTCTCTTTTACTATCCAGGAATGCGATAATGTTACAACACCTTAGCTTACTATAAAATTTCCGCTCTGTTATCTGTCAAGCGGTCATTTACAGGAGGTTAGAAACTACAGAAAATTTCAACCTTTTAGCTCTGAAAGTGGTCGCGGTCACTTACAAAAGGTGACAAATATTGTGATTTGACACGGAAAATTTTGGTACTTTGGAAAACTGGTCGCTGAGGAGAGGTGTTTGCAACCTGAGGTTCCACTGTATTTTAGAGGCATTTACTTATTAACTAATAGTGACCAATTTTTAAAAAGTAGGTGCACAAGCCAACTGAAGAAATCATTTTTAAAATCAATTTACTCCAAAATTGGTACAGATCTCTTTCAAATTATAATGTTTCTGAAAAAAATAATTAATGCTCTGTTTATGTTACAAACACCTGTGCTTGGTAATTTATAATATACCATGCAGCCTAGTATGTGAATAGATAGTTTTTTATGTACTTGCATTCCTTGCAAGAGGGCAGTAGAGATGATTTATTATTTAAATGAAAAATTCTTTGTCAATGACGTTGCTCTATAGAGATTTATGCAATGTCTTAGGATTGGCTACTTGAGACCAAATGTTATAACACATATTTTTAAAAAATTAAAATAATTTACCTCAGTCAGGTACACAATCTTGAGCCACATCATCTGTGTAGCTATATAGCAGTTGTGAGGTTTATGTCTTGCTTGCAGGACATGAAAAATTGCAAAGATGCAGATGTCTATTTAATATTTAACATATAGCATAGGGTGGGACTCCATACATGTCATCTGTTTAGCAATGTATGATACTCTAGGTCAAAATTTGAATTTGATCACCTTGGGAACTAAAGATTTTATACTTTGAAAGGGAAACTTTACCAGAGGGCGTGGCCAGACCCAGTGTTCCTCAGCAAGCTGTAGCTCGTGGCAAAACAATTTTATCAGATCACCCAGCAGGCCAAGCAACTGATAGATCTGCAGGTGCTACACAACCTCATGGTATGGGTGGGGCAGCGGCAAGCACAGTCACAGGTAAATTAAAATCATTCATTAAACTTTTCTTCTTGGAGGGCTTTTCAACATTATTACAGGTTGTTGTCATTGAGGTAAAAATTATCAGAGAGGACTTGCTGCCTAAGGTGGCTTATGGTCCCTGGGAGAACTACAAGTATTTAAGGGTGGGACTGTTAACTAAAAGCATTCCTTCAATTTACATGATGTTTTCTTGGAACAAAATAATATACATTCTGTGGCGACAAAGGCATCTGTAAAGTTTCATGCCCAACTCAAAACTTTTAATCACAATAGTGAATCTCTCTTCAGGAGCAAGTGCAAATGTTGAAGGGATAACTACAAACTTGGCCTCCCTCAAACTTGGTCTTCACAGCCGCGATGGAGCTCCGCAACTGATGAAGTTACTTGATGAAAATCTACAGTGGAATGACACTGCTTTAGAGGTATATATCACATCAAGTGTTTAACTTCAAGTTTACTGTAACAATATTTATGAACTAATTTTATTTGTTTTCAATTTTCTGATTTGTAAGTAGTTTTAGGTAGATTTGGCAAAGTAGGTTGTTTGGACACAAAATGAGGGCAAGGAAGTATGCAAAATTGTCTAGATACAACCCAGACAGATAATCTGCTGACCATAAAGGAAGTTAACCTGTTAAAGCACTTGAAAATCATACCACAAAATGTTTTTTTTTTTTGAATAAATAAATGAGCTTTGCACCTGTAAACATTATTCCATGACTAAGATTTTTGTTTGTTTCAACGATGGTCCTTATTCTCCACATTAAGATACATTATTGCAAGATGGCCATAACTGTGGCCTTTTGTTTGTGTTGTTAGTTATACTAGGAAACTCTTTTTTAACTCTCACTTTTGACATTTAGATCCTTCTTGATCAAACAGACTTCCTGGTGGTGGGCATCATTGGGCCCCAAGGTGCTGGAAAATCAACTGTTCTCTCTGTTTTGGGAGGAGCTGGGCCATTCTCTGACTCGAGGTTTGTTGCTCATCACATTGGCAGGCTGGTGCTTAGCATGTGCAAGTACAACACTTTCAAATGGACAATAGAATCATGCATATCACAGTGTGATGCATGTGAGATGTTTAGAGAGCTGGAAAGAAGTGCAAGATTTGCTCAAGGCATAGTTCAGAGCAATGTTCTCTAGCTTCTCGAGTGCTCTCCAAACTTCCCAAGTGCATCAGAGTGTGATGATGCACAACTACAAGCATGAATCCATTTGTTTTACAACATTGCCAATGGAAATAGATGTATCATATGCAATTATTGACAATGTGTGTGAGAAAAAATTCTCTGGCGAAGTGAAGTTACCATTGCTGATGCTATGAGTTGTGTGCATCATTGAATTATGATACATGCTTTTCTATATTGAGTTTATAATGTGTTGCAAGGTTTCACACAAAAAAAGCACTACAGCCAGTGTAAAAAATGCTTTTAAGACGACATGCTTTTGTCGTAATCTGGGGTAAGAATCATGTAAGCAGTCTTTTTGTACATTGCCGTATTTAGATATTTATTTAAAAAAGTTACCGGTACTTAACAATATTGAAATATATTTAATAAGTAAAGTGATTTTTGTTTTTAATGTATCTATTCCCCATAATCTATTTTAACTCTTACTTCTAATAATCTTGTGGCATTCCTGCTAATTCATTGTTATCATCCTGTGGAACATGTATGAGATCACACTCAACAGCATGCAAAGAAAGTTGTGTCTGATAACCTGGGGGATTTTTCAATCAGGGTACTGGATTCTATCCTTTGCTTGCCTGATGGGCAAGAGAATTTAAGAAAAAATAAGCAAGAAATTTGATTTTAAGTAAAGACTAAGCAAGAAATTTTGAGGGGCTAGTGAGAATGACTTTTTGGCTAGTACACCATAGCTACAGCTTGCCCAAAGGATAAGCATGAAAATTGGTTTTCTTTGCACCCTGAGTAAGTTAACTCTTCTCTTGATATTTTAGGTCTCCCTTATTTCCTGTGCAGTCAAGACAAGTCCAGGTTAGTTTACACCTTATTAGTCTAAAATATCAGACGTCCCACCCTAATCTATGTCCACCTCTGGGGTGAGGGCAAGAAAATGTCTGTCAATTAAGACTAGTACCACATTCAGTTGAAGGTAAAATGTAGCAGGATCTTGCCAAACTGCCCCTGGGTCAAGCCTGGCACATAGGATTTTTTTCTAATAAATTAAAGGCCTGCTCAAGGAATTACTAAGACATTGACCCAAGAAATTGGTTGATTGAGTGATTGATTTGTTGGTTGGTGGGTTGGTTGATTGATTGATTGATTGATTGATTGATGATTGATTGATTGATTGATTGATTGATTGATTGATTGATTGATTGATATGTTGGTTGGTCGGTTGGGTGGTTGATTGATTGATTGTGTGTTATGCTTAGGAGGATGGAATAAATCAGACTTCTGGTATTGACCTGGCTGTAACACAAGAGAGAGTGATCCTTTTGGATACTCAGGTGCAGTAGTTAAACCGCATTGAGTCAATTTCATAAGGCTAACAACATTCCAAATATTTCCACTCTGGACTATTGCCCTGAAATGGCCACATACATTTATCATTCACACTACGCCACATGAAGGGAGGTCTGGGCTCAACCCTTGGTCAAGTTCTTGTTATTTATTGAGCAAGATATTTTGATTGTTCAACCCGGAAGGGGGTGGGGTAGGGGGTGGGGTAGGGGGTTTGTGGGGGTGACATGACTAAATGTCGAAGAGGGGTAGCTTGTGATGGACTAGCAACCTATCCAGGGGAGGGGGAGGGGTGGGTAACAATAGAAGGTTAACCACTTACTATTAAGTTAAACTTATGTCTTGATTTAAATTAAATTTTTTTTGCTCTCATTTCTTCTACTTCCTACTGAGAGCTGTCTTATCAGTTTGAAAACAAGATGACATATGCCTGCCACATATACTTGAATGTAACATTGCTGTTTATTGTCCAATTCATTGAGTATAAAAAAATTATCTTGTAGTTCTTCTTTTCTTCCTCAAATTCAGCCACTTTTGAGTGCAGCATTGTTAGACCACCTGATCCACCATGATCGCAACATTCCTCCTGAGTATACCTCTCCGGAAAACTACAATGAAATTCAGGTAATTGCTTCTAAAACGTTTTTGTCCTGCATGGGACATGAGGCTACAAATTTTACATCTACTAGTTACATTGCCCACTGCATTATTTTGTATGCTCTGTCTCATGGTTTGCAGAGGTGTACAGTGATACTGCAGTTGAATCTGGCTTACCAGAACCTGCACACTATGTTGATGTCATCCAGATTCAGTGATCTAAGTTGCACTATTTATACTGCAAGATTTGTGAACTTATACAGTCAATTTAAGCCTCATTAAGTGGCCACCCTCAGGGAAATGGGAGGTGGCCACTCAAATATATGCAAGCTTGCTCTCAAGCTATGTTCCAGTATGAATAAACCTAAAAATATTTGTATCCTCAAAGTGCACTGTATACGTCAATCTCATGTATTGCCTTTTGTCCAGTCATTGCAGATTGTGACCTTCTTGTTAACTGTCTGTCACGTGATTCTCGTTGTGCAAGATTGGTTCACAGACCTCAACATAATAAGGTATTATTAGTTGCCAGCTGTGATTATTAGCTTCAATGGTGTAATAGTATGATAAAAGCACTCTGGATCAAGAGCTTGAATCCTGCTGTGTTTGGATGAGGTAAATAATACCAGATTTGTTAGCTACAACATTTAAACAACATGCTGATTTGGAGGGGGAGGGGAGTGGTGGGGTGGTAGGAAGGTTTGGGTCAAGTTGTGATACCTGCATCGCAACCAGAAATTCATTCAGGAATGAGAGGGTTAGCAACAGTTCTGTTTGATTTATACCTTGTAAACCAAATTTGCAGTTAATAAATCATCTCGCCAAAAATATGCTGAACCAAGGCTCAAGGAAATTCGCCTAATAATTATTAGCTGGCTGAAGTGTATCAAAAGGCATGATTGGTTATAACAGTAATTATTATTGTTTGTCTCTATTGCACAAAAAGCAAGCATATCTACAGTACAGAAGCAGCTTGTTGCATTTTATTCTTTTCTAATGGAACATGTATCGACAATACAAGTTTTAAATTTTTTTTTTTTTTTTTTCGGAATCAGTGTACTGTTATTCTGAAATCATATTCATCCACAAGTGTTATTCTTCCAGACTTCTAAAAACAGCTGAGATGTTGAAGCCATCTTCTGCGAGTCATACTACACATGAGTCCTCTGGGTAAGGAAATTTTTCAAGGATTGCTTTAATACAGGTGTTTTTTAACAAATGTGGATCACGTATTAAGAAATTAATATTTAGACTTTTAGAATGTTTGAACTGGCGAAATAATTGGTTTGTGATTATTAATGAATTGACTATGATTTTAAATTTTCACTCTTTTGTTAAACAGTTTAGGATCCTCAGAAGATTCTGATGAACATTATCCTAATATAGGTAAGACACACATGTTTCTTGTAGTTTGTGAAAATTTTTTTTCTACCTTCTTCGCAAGGATCCATCCCCATGAGGTTGCTTCCATGCATGGTATGTCAGGTAGGTAAGTGGCGGATCTGTGAGGGGCCCATGCCCACCCCCCCCCCCTTTATTTTGGGTAAAAACAGAAAAGAATCGCACAAGCAAGAAAAGCCAGCAGGGTAAGCATACCCCCCCCCCCCCCCCCCCGTTTAGCTCAGGGTCTGGATCCACCACTGGTAACTACAGTTTTAGAAGTTTAGTTTTCAGGAATGTTTGTTATGAACAGAGCGTGGAAATTTTCTAGACTGAATTGTTTGGATCTCTAGCAGAGCATCCAAAAATTTTGAAAATACTTGTATGGAGGCAGCGTGTCCGAGTGGTTTGGGTATCGGACTTGAAATTCACTGTTATCCACTTTCACTGTCACAATACCTGACAGCTAGAATCAAGTACTCCACACTAAGTTGAATGGCGTTTGTTCTTTGCAGTGTTTGTGTACAACAAAGCCACCAGAGAGGATTTTCACCATGAAAACCTCAGCTCCATGCATTGTGTAACCGGCAGTTTGTTTCAGCATTCCAGACTAAAGCTACAAAGTAAGTCTTGTCTGGCTGTGAGACGTTGCAAGTGTGAGGCTCTGTCCACACTAACGCTGGAAGAATTTGAAAACGGAAGTTTCACTCTGAAAACGCATCAACTACTTTCCGTCCACTCTACGCCGGAGGAATTTAAAAACGCAGCAATCACCGGTCATTTTGGTTTTGTGTTTGAGGAAAACTCGTTCAGGGAAATCACATGTTGATCGTGACGTCATCGTTCTCGAAAAGCTCTGTTTTTAAATTCCTCCGGTTTGAAGGGCGTTTTCGAAAAGCTCCGTTTTCGTGACGGATTAGTGTGGACCGTAGGCTTAACCGTAGCAATGAAGCAGCGTTTTTAAATTTCTCCGGCATAGTGTGGACGCTTCCTGAAAAGTTCAAAATGCAGTGTTTGGAACACCACTGTGGACCTATTAAACAAGAAAGACCGTGTTTGACCAAATTTCTAGACACCAAAAAGAGCGTTGAAAATACGACGCGTAGCGGAGTATTTTTGACGAGCTTCGAGTCTGGATAGATAAACAGACTAACTGCTGGGGATTGTTCAAAATTTTAACTGTCAACCGAGAAATAGCGCGTTTTTTTTTTCTAAGAGCTGAGAAAAGGGAACTGAAAGCTGAAAAACCGCCAAAAATTGAACTGATTACTGAACGTTTGCACCGCCCTTTCCGAGACCTTGGTTGTCTGGAACGATGAGAGGCGGTTGCGTATAGTTTTTTCATATTTAAATGTCTGTTATTCCAACTGTTTCAGGTGGTATTTCACTGTTGAGCTCCAGCTTGATGCCTTACAGGACTCTTCTGACGTCTTGTGATGATATGAACATCTATGTTGTACCGCTCTATCGTCCACATGGAGGTAAAATACAAAACTGGGTTGATGACATTTTGTGTTTCAGTAAAGCCTGTCAAGCCATTGGTTTTCAAAAGATATTTGTTTTATGGAGCTTAAGTTGTAGAATCTCAGTATCCAATCAAAACAGTTGTAAACATTGCAGTGAACCAATCAGATTTCGTAACAGCGTGCAACTCGTGCCAAGCGCGGGAAAACTTGCGATCGGTCCCAAGCGTGGGAAAACTTGCAACTAGTGTCAAAAGATGAAACCCGCGCCAAGAGCGGGAAGACATGGAAACGAGAAAGTATGCAACTAGTGCCAAACGCGGGAAAGCTGGTATCAACCAGGTCACGATTGCCTTTTGTTTCGTTTCTGATTGGTCCAAGGAAACGCTGGTAAGAGATTTTCTTGACCAGCTGTAGAATTTAGCAGAAGAAGAAAGGGAACGCAATCACTTTGGCAGTTGACTGAAAACTACTCTGACTGCCACTATAACCCTCCCTTTGACATGCTTCTTTCTCGTGGTATGGGTTGAGGGACGAACAGAGGGCAGAAATTTGAGCCTGAGATGAGACACTTCAAGCTCTGATTAGCTTCTTTTAGAATCGCAGAATTTGCTTTTGGTTTTCTGGTCACGTCGGTTTAAGTTTGATATACATTACTCACGGCGAAACGTTAGGAAACATGATTCGAATGTAGCAGTTTTCTTATTAGTTATATAATTGTCCAATTGTTTCTGTCTGTTTTCTTTTTTTTTTTTTTTTACAAGGGAATGGAATATGCACCAAATCGCCGACTTATCAAGGAAATCCAAGCTTTGATGTGGTTTTACACAGCCTCCGGAATCAGGTCACATCACTGTTGTATTTATGATCTGTTTAAGAAATAGATAGCATTTTATGCGCCGTCCCTGAATCAGACAGATTGAAAACGCAAGATTACAAATGCCACCTTTTGAATAATCAAACTTGATTTAGTTCCTGCTATGTTTTACTTTGCTGTTTGATTTTGTTGCTATAAAAATATGAATGTAGTGTATGTATGTCTTTTTTGCTGTCATTGACTATGGCGGTGGCCAACCAGAAAGCTCTTGCTACTTTGCTATCGCTCACATATAAATATTATTTCCTCACCGTCTTTATATTTCTTAGTAGCCCTTTTCACGGTTACCTTTGCTCATTTGCATTACAATAAAATCTAGCTTGTATGTGAGGCAATTTTGGGTTATTTTGTAGTCTTAGCCCGAAATTGCCTCGCATCTACGTTGGATTACATTGTAATGCAAATGAGAAAAATTAACTGTGAAAAGGGCTATTATTTTTAAATCTAAATGCCCTATATGGTGTAAATGAAGAATTGAATTGAATTGAATTTAACAAATTGGTTGTCGAGTTTGCTTACACTAGCCGCATTTTTGTTTTTTTCTTCTTGTCGCGAAATGTTTTGTTTATGTCGAGCCAAATTTAAGAGACACTTGGAAATTTGTTCCACATTCTGTCGTTTTTAATATATGTATGTTAATATTTTATTTGCAGATCTTTTCTGTGCACCGACATCTCCTTACTCACCATTCACTTACGGAAAGAAATTGGTGAGGTTGTCTTGAAGTGTCTTTGGTATATCAAAGTGTCGCGCGACGAATTTATGTCACGCTGTTTTAAGACATTTCTTTCACGCTCGGTATATCAAAGTGTCGCGTGATGATTCTGACCACGTTGGGGACGGACAATTATTTTTACAGGGAGGTGGGGTGGGCAATTACCCGGGGCTTGAATTTTTTCTCAACCCAAGGTTGTGCAAGATTATTTTGCGTGTTTGTGTGGGCAAAAGCTTGTGGATGAATTTTTTTAAAGTCAAACACAGAACCTGGTTAGTAGAGAGGACTTGCTCGAGTGTTTTTTTTTTTTTTTCATATATAGCTCCCCTCACACGATTTTTTTGGCGGAGAGTTTTTGCTTTGCAGAATTTCTTTTTGGAAATTGGTCCCCCTCAAAAAAACAAAAACGGTCCGTCCATAATTTGTATGATTATGTCACGCTGCCTCTAGCACGCACGCTCCATCAGGTTGTAAGCATTCCTGTCACACTAGGTCACTTTGTTATATGCGATTCTGTCAAGCTAAGCCATTTAAGTTCGTTCGGGATTCGGAGTTTTACGGTGTGATAACTAGGAATATTGACTATTAGTATAAATCTACTAGCGTTCTATCACGAATGCCGTTCTCTGATTGGCCACGCTACTCACTATCTATTCTGTAATAGATAGTGAGTAACGTAGCAGTGTGCCCTTGTTAACAAAATGACGGCCGCTTCTTGGCGTTTTCGAAGTGTCTGTGAAGAGGATTTAGATTAAGTTTTGAACGAATAGTAGATTTATACTAAAACAGTTACATTATTCGCTTTCGATTTCTATTGCGCGATAGTTGACTTGGGCCTCGTCAACTATCACGCGATAGAAATCTCGAGCTCATAATCTAATTGTTTAATAGAAAAAGTGTGCCGCTTTGAGAGGAAGAGAAATCATTTTCACGTGAGACCTTAATCAGTGATTTTCTTTTTTAATTCTTAAGGTTCCATTTTGCTGCTCGTTCGTGGGAAACTGTCAGGAAGTCAAGTTTGATCTCAGAGTACAACAGGCTCCTTTGTACTTGACCTACTGTATACAGACGAGGTAAAGACGACGCTTTCTCCGCAACGTAGAGAAGTGCACGGTCTGCTATGGAAAGAAGTACATTGCGACTTTTGGAAATATCAGTTAAAGTTGAAGTCCAGTTTTCATGAGATTTTTCTTGGAAAATAATAAAAGAACTAAGAAGTAAACCTTAGACAGACATTTCCGCAAATGGCACATCCGAGAGTGGTTTTAGCTGTCATGGAACCTCGGTGAGCTAGCGAGGCGAAACCGACGTAAGCCCGAAGAACGAGGCCGAAGCCCTGAGGGGCCGAAGCTCGCTCGGAGAAGCAGTAAAGAAGTGGTCTTCCTTGGAGAAAGTTGTCGCTTAAGTGTAAATACTCTTTTTGTTTTTTTCCAAACGACACTTTAAAAAATATGTGGAAATAAATTTATTTATTGATTTCAAAGCTTGGTGGAGTAGTTTTTGGTTTGAGATAATAAATATAGTCCTTGATAATACAGAGAAACAGCAGCAATTTTGGCTCAGAAATGTAAAGAAGATACCAAATGGAAGGGGAAGAGGATGGTTGCGATCCTGAGTCACTCACAAATTGACTAGTCCGGTTTCTGTTTTGTTTGTTTGTTTTTTTTCTTACGTGTCATGAACTAACTTTTGCCATGTCATGCATCACGCTCTCCTCTGTAACCCCCCCACCCCCCCCAAAAAAAGGGGGGCGGGGGGGTGTTGGGGTTTTTGGTTTTACCGTGTTGGTCATTTTCTTGGATCGCTTTTTTTGGGGGAGGGGCGCTTTAAAATATCCTGAAAATGTCGTGAACCCTCAAAAAAGGAAAAGTACACGTATCGCTGCTGTATCAAGCTTGGTGGATTTGCAGTTTTAATAACATAAAAATAAAATTAAAAAACATATAACCTTTAATTACCCTCGGCAGTGTTTATAGGCTAGTAGGGCCGAGCAAACAACTGAAACAAATAATTCAAATTGAACATCCCAACTGGCCGGAGGCAAACCAGTTGGCCATTTACAAGTGTGGCCGAAGATTTGAACTCGGGGCCACTCTGAAACAAATCCAAGTTGTGGTCAAAGCGGAACTCGAACCGATCACTCGACCACGCTGCCTGATCATTATGTTGGGCGGTTTTTCATTTTGCGCTAGCAATTTTTCTGGCTTTTTTTGGATTTCAAAGCCATTTAGAGCCGGTTTCTAGCAGGCGTCAATCCCCATGACGTGTTGCTCTAAAAATAGCTTCTATTGTCTGTCTGTGTAGACTGTCTGTGACGCAGGCTATGGTCTATTTATACACATAAACGCCCACTAGGGGAGTACGTATTTTCTGCAGTGATCCCAGACGCTTGTTAACAAGAAGACTCTGCTTTGCACATCGTGATCTCTTGCACCAGGCCTGTCCTTATACAGCAGTCAAAGTGGTTTTAAAGGCTCGTCGCAAATTGGAATTGCTCGTAAGTGTCAGGGTTCTTTTATTTTAGATATGTAAGCTGTTTCATGAAAGTGACCTCAAATTCGTGTATGTTTATCAAGAGGAGTGCCATCAGGAATTTTCAATAGTTTTGATCGGCGAAAACTCTATACTCGATTAAAGTAAGTAGGTCAATAAGCAAAGAGAGTGAACTAATGAACTTGTAGCCCTCTATCATGCAATGCTGTGTATATCATCTGCAATGCGGTGCTTTTAAAAATTGCAGCGGACTGTCGTTCCGCGCCTAGGGACCCGTCCTCTTTTCGCCGGAGAAATTTAAAAACGGCGAGTTCACTCTGATAAATGCATCAAATGTTTTCCGTCCACATTTACACCGGAAAAATTTGGAAACGCAACAATCTCCGGTCATTTTGGATTTGTGTTTGGGGAAAATCACATGATTATTGTGACGTCATCGTTTTCAAAAAGCTCCGTTTTCAAAATGTTTTCCGTCCACTCTAAAACGCAAAGCCGACCTCTTTGAAAAGCGTTTTCGAAAAGCTCCGCCGGTTTTCGTGACAGATTAGTGTGAAATGTAGGCCATACCGTGAAAATGAAGCTGGGCTATGAAATTTATCCGGCGTAGTGTGAACGGGCGTAATACTTTGCAGCGCGTCCACCAGCGTGCAGACGGCGTCTTTTATTTCTCTTGTCAGTTCAGTTTTCGACTTGCAAATAGTGAACGCGTGGAAGTCTGCACCTGCGCAGGCCGCGCCAATACGCGTTCAGCCTACCGTATACTACATACTCTTGAGCTATCGATTTTTGTTTTCTCCCGGTGAGGAATTCGAACAACACGAAGTTGCTGTTGTGTTACACCAGGACAGCGCTTTACATCATGGTCAGTTTTTGAATATGACTGAACAGTTTATTTACGGCACTTTCTAATGGATCTTTGTTTTGATAAGACGCTCTTGCCAAATCTGCCCAGTCTCATATCCCACAAGCGCCGTTGCTGGGTGACCTAGGTTTAGTTCCATGCCAAAGTTTTCGCTGTTCGACTAACCTGCTTTGGAAAATTTGACAAACAAAGCAATTAATTGGCGTACTAAATACCAAACCGAGACTCTCTAGTATATTTGCGTTCTAGCATAACAGGTAAATGCAGCCGTTTTGGTTGGTACAGTGCCCACTCGGGTCAATAGAAGGGTTAAATACACAATGTCAAAACTTCTGTAAGGCTGATGTAACAAGAAGCCATATCTTCTTCTTGGGAGTTTTCGGGATACGGGTTAATTAGGTAAAAGATTAACGGGATATTCCGAGAAAATTCATGGATATCGGATATTCAGAACAGATAACTAGATCTCTGATTATGAATAGAGCTAGAGGTCAGGGACGGAAATATAGGATAGCCCTCATGGGATTCGCTCCACTGAACCTCCTTGTTTGCAGGAGGATTGTAGGGCCTTCCTCATTGACGCAAGAAAAGTCACATGATTAGTAGCGAACGCGTGGGAAATACTCAGTTGACGCATCACTGAGTATCGAGCGATATTTGGACAACTGAGAACCAAAACAAAACTGGAAAAAATAACATTGTGACTAAGCAACTTCGTTTGCGAGGGTTTTCGCAATCAATTTCTAAGGGTTTCACCTTTCCATTTGGGTTGGTCAGTTCACAGACGTTTCTCATCTTTTCCTGCGAGTTGTTATGTTTTCCTTCGAGCGCGCCAGCAACTTCTATTTTTGTCTTTCCCAAGCCCCACCCCGTTTCGTTTTGGCTAGTTTACAGTCCCCAGTGCTCGCTTTATGTCTCGCTTGCACCTCGATGAACTGGAGAAAACATGAAGGGTCTGTGGACAAGCTATTGGGGTCAGGGTTTTTAAACTCCTTGGAAGAACTAGTCTTTTAGTGGTGCTGCCATTCTGAACAACGTAAGTGGTACTAATATTCTTTTTCACCTAAAATGTGCATTTTGTCGATCCGAAAACACTGAGCAGGCATTTAACCGAAGAAATCCCCAACTGTTTGATATAGATAGCTCACCTGAAAATTATTTCAAGAGGCACCCTACGGATCGTTTCATCGACAAATTGGCTGTTTCGAAGTCCGCAACTTTTCGTGATATGAGAAATTTAAATCCGTTATCTTCGTACTAATACAAAATGTCGTTTTGAGTACCAAAAAAAGACCTAAAGTTTTCGGAAAATGGACAAAAAGCCATTATAAATTAGAGAAGACTCAAGTTCTCCTGGTATGACCCCCAAAAGAGCTTTAAATTCATTTCATTAAATGCTACTAGTGCAGTAGTTTACATTTCATCATTATTTTGTCATCTGCCTGGTTGTTTTTCGATTCTGCAATGACAGGTGTCTTCGTGTACGTATTTAAATTTCTTTAGAGTGCCGATCCATACCGGCTCTGTTATCACTTCATTTCTTCTACAGATCAGGTATAGTTTTGCCTGATCAAGAAGGTCAATTAATATAAGTAAATATGTGAAGAAAAGATTGATCATCGCAGTTATACACATAACTTAAGCAGTTGTGAAATTAAAGCCTAAAAAAATCCAGACCTGAACGGAATTCGAACCCATGACCTCTGCGATACTTGTGCAGTGCTCTACCAACTGAGCTATCAAGCCAGCTGGGAGCTGGTCACATTCTGAGATCTTAATATGCCCGTAGACGGTGAAGAATGCAAGTAATATACGAAATATCATATATTTGAACTACGGAGAAAGATATGAAGACATGGTTGATCATCGCAGTTATGCACGCAACTTAAGCAGCTGTGAAATTAAAGCCTGAAAAACATTCAGGCCTGAACGGGATTCGAACCCATGACCTCTGCGATACCGGTGCAGTGCTCTACCAACTGAGCTATCAAGCTTAGTAAGCTGAGTGTATGAGCTAGTAGGTACTGAGCTATAAGTAAATGCGTCAAGTTTCCGTCTTTTGTTGTCAATGCGTTGTTTTCTGAAATTTAGTTTGAAGGAGAAAACGACTTAGGGGACTAAACGAGGACGTCGCGCGTTATTGTGGGTTATGTAGAGACCAGAACTAGTTACGTATTCGTCGAAAAATGAAAGGAATTGCACATTTATATGCCATGCATGGTACCAGCAAAAGAAAGCAAATGGCGTGTTGCTGTTGGATTGCGTATATTTCGAGGCTAGGAGAGCATATGACGACGAATATAGAATACAGCAGCACCATTTGGTCCCGTGATGTCTATTGCCTCACATCTTAGAGTAGATCTTGCTCAATCTGACTATAGGTATTATATGAACTTGATATTTACTGAAATGGCACCAGAGATAAATATTGACTGAACTGAATAGTAAAGAGCGCTCTTTATCACACAAACTGCACGACTTGAGTCCGAGAGTCGAGGATAATTTCTTCAGTTGAGTCTAGTTTTTCTTGACTTACAGGGATTAAGTCAGTGCTACAATTTCTCTTCAAATTTTACACTGATCAACGCCAAAGGTTTAACAGCAAGAATAGTCTATCGAGAGGGCAGTCTGTTACGAATACTTCGCAATTCGGCCAGCCATCCAAAATTTCGGTCTCCCAATCTGTGCCCCGGCCCCGGGGATAGACGCTAAGTGGTCATTTGGAAGAGAACCCCCGACCAGGTACAGGATAAAAATTAATTAATTCGTGTTTTGATACCTGTCCAACACGTTACGTTACTATTGCCAAACTAGCTAGCCTTCGGTAAAATTTCCAACGAAAATCGACAGCATTGCATGCAGGAAAGACTTTTAACAATAACATTTTTTTTCAAGAATCGTTGACTTATAGAGGAAAAACTCTTGAAAGGAAATCCAGTGGTTACACCTTTTTAAAATGGCATAAAAGCCTTTGCTCCTCCCTCATTTTTTTTTTTTTTTTTTGCGAAAACGTGAAGTGCACTGTTCTGAGTTTGTTTCTATCCCGCTCAGATTAATTCCATTTAGAGTTAGAGATCAACCATCCAAGGTCCATGGCAAATAATGTGTAGTGCGGAAATCTCAGATTTCCAGTTTTGCGACACAGTATTTTCAATTTTTGGGGTAATGTACGTTGCTAAGGGTATGGTATTTGACCTGGAAATAGTCTTCTACTTGTAACGAATTGTAAACTATTCGCGTGTTATGCTGATAAGTTCTGATAAATAAGGGGTCTGTTTTCGGCAAACGTGCGCAAGAATAGAAATATATTTCCTAAGAGTTGCACCGATAGTTTTGGCTAGACATCACGAGTAAAAGAGATTTCTACTCAATAGAAAACGTTCCTAACTAGTAATTTAAATAGGCGAAATTAATCGGTTAATTACCACTCGTTGATTGATCGTTATGTTTCAAGCCGTGGGCAACGTTTCTTGTGAAAGACGTGTAAAGCAAGTGTAAGTATCTGTGAGTAATGTATCAGTGGGGCCTTCAAATAACAGGTGTGCTATGTAGGCCGACTGAAGTACTATTTAAGCTAAGCCCAGCGCTATTCAGGCGCCGTGATACTTTGCAGTTTGATCAGTCATTTGTTCCCTTCCTGCCTCGTGAGACAAGAACTCATTTGTGTCACACATCATGTGAGTCGTCAGCTTGGGCAATTGCGGTGGTATCCCCCACAAATGCGCCCATTCCTGTTCGGAGCTGTTCTTTACTGTACAACTCGAGCTTCAACCTTCGTCTTGCTTTTGTAACTGAGTGCAAGATAGAAAGATGTGACTCACAGGATTAAATATCCTTTGGAATACGAGTAACTCCTTTGTCTTTTGAACGTATAAACGATAAAGAATTCTCGAGAGGAAAAAAAAGATCGCACGAGTGCGAGAAAGTCTCACGCGATCTAGCTTGTCATAATGATGTTGAAAATAAATCATTTCCGAGGGGCAAGTAAAATGAATGTAACACGCACGAAAAAGAAAATCACTCAAAATCGTCATGTAACTGCGTCAGTGTGTTTTACATTTTGATCAAAGATTTTACTTACAGTTCACAACAGGATGCAGAAATTAATTAAACTGGGTCAGACAATACAACTCGCTTCTTAGGCGAGTTGTCATTTTGGATAGGGCTCTTGGCAGGAGAGGCAGGGGGGTCAGGAGTTTTCACTTTAGCAGGACTGGGTGACTTCTTAAATTGGTTATCCTGACTCAGAGGTCTAGAACTTGCTCTCTCTTGGACCTCTTTGGGGCTTGGTGTTCTTATAGCTTCCTGCTGGGGTGTTGGAGTTCTTGCTTTCTCTGGCACAACTTCTTGCTTAGGGCTTGGTGCCTTTTCTTCAATGACCTCTTCAGCATTTTGCATGCCTGTAGACATTGCAGTAGTCTTCATGGTTTTTGTCCTGAGAGGAGCCTTTTCCATGTCCCATGTTCCGACAAACTCACCCCATGGACTTTTTGATGAGCGCGGGATTCCAGGCAAAATATGGCCGCGGTCATTACTGATGGGTTGCGTAAATCCCTCAAGAGTGGATGGCCTCTAGTGTAAAGAAAATGTTCCAATCATGAATTAAGGTGAGAAATTAAGTGCAGAGCAGAACAGATGACTGTCATCTCAGGTGAAATACTGTAGTTTTGTTCCTCTTGAGATACGTAACATCAAGAATAATTATTGTATAAATTTCAAACATACAGAATACTCCTGAAGTGATGATGGGGGGTGGCAGCAGAGAGCTCAATGAATTAACAACTGAATTTAGCTCATGCTTTAGCATGCATCATCACGTCATGATGCCAGCAGGAATTTTAAAGAGTGTGAAAGATAAGAAGCACAAGATTTGCTTGATGCAGCCAAACCACCTCACTAGCGATGTTATAAAAGTATAATTATGCAACACAAACCCAACTATTGATTATTTTTCTGGTAGACTCTATTTCTTTTGTAAGAACAGGTTGTTGTTGTTTAAATCTTAAAGAAATCATCAAAATATATTACTATGCTTTCTCTTTTGTTTTTATTACAATTCTTTGTGTCTTAATTACCATTAATTACCATCCTTTGTTTCAAACAGCCAATCAACCTTGGCAACTTGCCACCTGTTTCAAATGCTCACAGGTTAAAAGTTTTGAAATTCCGGCCCCATGAGAGTGAATTTGACAATTTGACATCTCTGCCCTTGACAGTTCCCATGTTTTGATTGGCCTGTTCAAATAGAAGCCAGCAAAAAAATTGTAAAAAAAAATTCAAAATTTAAGCAAAACCTTTTCCAGTGGCAACAGTAAAAGGGTGCATTAAGCACCATAAATGTATTTAGGGTCTTTCTTACTTTTCAAGTCTATTTTTGCCACACACAATAGAGATCACTTCAATATTTCTTTAACTAGATTTTGTCAAGCATGAATATATTCATCTAACCTTTGCCCCAACCCCTCCCTGGCAAATTCCATTATGTTGTATCCCCTCCTTTTTCTCCTGCTCTCATAAGCAAGGTCAACCGGACCCAATTGAGCACTAAGACCACCAAGGATTGTGGGTTCATCATCTCCTACCTTCCCATCTAACAACATGCAAAGAAATTTGGAGACTCAAAAAGGACTCACAATGCATCACAGTGTTCACACAATGTCAAAGGAACTCAGAAGGTATGAAATCTCTCACAGGGTATGACACGAGTGTGCACAATAATTATTATCATATGCTGGGAACAGGGCTCTAGGCTCATTTTTATCAGAAATCACCTTTTGGTGACTTCCTTTTGTAATGAGCCCACATTGAAATTGTTTGAAGCGTAAGTTTTTGTGGCAGCTGTGTTTTTTTTGTTGAACAGTCTCAATGACTGTACAGGAATGTAAATAAAAGAAAAAAAGGAACAGGTAAGGAAAAAAAACATACAAAAAATGTGGTTGAATTCATTTGGCTTACAGTAGCTTGTGATTTAGACCACAAAAAAAATGTTCACTTGTTCATTAGCAATCAGCCTTTTGCACTACACTAGCTGAAAATTGCAACCTGTTAGGAAAATTTAGTCGCCAAATGCTTTTCACTCGTCATGGACCAAAATGGTGGCAGCTTGGAGCACTGGAGATGGAAGTATAAGGAAAGATGAATAGTTTTTGCCACCTTACGATAATGTGAGAGCTGCGCTCTTTTGGTTCTTGGTAATACTTTTTGATAGCTTAAACAATCATTCGACAAGCCTGATCTGGAAGCACGAGGTGATAAACAATAAACAAGAGGCTTAGTGCTGCATTTGTTATAGTCATCTCATATCAATCATTGATCAAGTGCAACTCTTGCTTAATACCCGCCAAATTTAAGTTATTAGCGTCGCTTGCAGAACTCATTTTCATATTAACCTAAGGTCAAATGTTCATATTTTTTGGGGAAAACTGAGATTCATCAAACCAAAACGAACAGTAGAATTCCATCATCAGAGGTTGACAATTTCTTTTTTATGGTGTGATATCTGGTGATGTTGTGTAATTTCTTGAAAAATCTTGTGATACTTCACAATAACTGGTGATGTGGTATATGATACTTTGTGATACGAGGTAGTAATGCGGTTTTCCTTGTGACTCCGTGTGATGCTGTGTGATGCACTGTGTGCCCGTGTGATTCATAAACCTTGCTGTGAGTGAGCATTGTGTGAAAATTATCTTGTTATAACCTGTTAGCCCATGTGATACTAAGTGACACTGTATGACCTTCTGCCAAATAATTGGTGATATCTTGTGTGAATCACATATTGCAAACAACGAATCCCCTGGATCCCCGGTCACAGTTCTAACCAATAGAAAGGGAAGGGTTAACGTAATTCAACCGACATGTGTTGGGTGCAAGCATGGTCTTGAACTTTCCAACATAACTCTTAGCATGTCTTTTTTCCTCCTTTGAAGTTTACCGCGCTTCACAGTCATTCCCTCAATGATATCCTTACTTTACCCAAACCGAGCATCAAGTGTAACTGTGTGAAATGCACGTATAATTTGAGGGACATTGTTGCCATTTGATAAAACAAAACACAAGACTGACCTCCTTAAACCGCTTCGGAATTTCCCAATTTTGCAACCGTTTAGCAGCAAAGGCTTGTTCATACTGCAGAATGCAAAAGAACAGAAAAAATGTAGCAGTTAGCTTACATTTTAAAACTGGATCGCGAAGTGACCCGAGCCAGCTTCGGTCGATGCCGGTTGTTAAATTATATATGTCTACAAAGTACGGCCGCAAACGATGCCTTATAATAGCGGGTAGCTTAAGCTAAATATGCCGCAATTGAAGTAACCTTTACCAACATTTACGCTTACGTTATTTAATCTTAAGCACTAGCCTTTCCAGAGAAGGTAACCATACCTGATTTGCGCTAAAATGTGTTGACATTTTCCCTTTCTGTCGAGGAGCTGATCCTGAGAGGACAATAATCTTTATAGTGGCAACAAGGTTGTTATGGCAACTCAAGGCTCGTCCACAAGCTCACTCGGCTTTCTGTCACATGACTAAAGTATATAATTGGTTGAAGTGAAGTTTTATAATGAATCAAAAATTACGCCGGCTAACAGCAAAGTTAAACTCTTTTAATCTCTTCAGAAGTCGGTAAGTGAAATATTAAGGGACTTATAAAGTGACTGATGTAGATGGCCAAATTTCCAGATCGAAAATGACCGCGATCTTGCGTTGCGAATATACCGGTAACCCAGCTTATACAATCAAACGCATTTGCAGTCTTTCGAAGTCTTAATATTAAATTTAAAATTATACTTGTAAGTCTTACTGTGAAGGTTGTTAGGCTGTATTCTATTTGATTTTTTTAAGTAACTGAATTTCATTTTTCTACAGGTAGTCTCTGAACCGAAGTTCTGATTTATCTTCTACGCTTAACCCCTTTACAACCTTAAATTATTTCGCGAATGATGACGAACCCAGAGATGCAATTTCGTGCACATAGTCACAAAAAGATTCCTTACGGAATACGGTTCATTCAATGGATTGGACGCGATCGAACTCAAGCGTAAGTTTATTTTATCATTATATCGATATTTGTCGTTTTACCTTCAGTGTATCTCTGTTGGTTATCAAGGATTTCATGTTTTGATGTTGTTATTTCCTCGTTTACAGATATCGTGGGTGGGTGCTTATTTTAACTTTCTTCGCGTACACATCTTACCACCTTTCACGAAAACCCATAAGTGTCGTGAAGGTAAGGATCGCAGAACTTTCATTAACGAAAGGTTGTTTTGTAGCAATGAAATACAGTGTAGCTCTGAAGTGCCTTTAAGTAAAGTAAATTAAAACCTTAAGTAAAGTGAAGTAAAACCTTTGGAAACTGTTCGCTCATGTCTCAGCTGTGCTCACATGTCACAGCTGTAGATCGGCCGTGTAACTTCACATGGTGAGTTAAGTCATTCGCCGGCCGGCTTGAAAATGCACGATTATTACATTGGAACTAGAATTGTATGTGCTTAACATGTTCAGAAACAAGGAATCATTTC